>NW_008580223.1:184584-186295 GCF_000520115.1 Aphanomyces invadans | reverse complement strand
TGCATAGAAGTGGCGTACATGCTGAGAAAGACAACAAATTATATGCAAAACGAGTTTTTTGGCTGGACAAAAACATTGGTACACGACTTTCAAACCTGCACAACACACTCAATTTTAAAGCTGAAGTAATGAAATTTCGCATTAGTACTTAGTACAATTCCCTTTTCCACTGAGGACATCAAATACACCTGAAGTTCATCGAGTCTATATGCTTCAGCAAGTACGAATGCTCGATCGCGTCCATTGTCGTAAAATTTCTGCTTGCAGCTCCGAAACTGTCGAAAATTGTCGACCATTTGCGTAAACTTTTCGGGCTAATAGCCCCCAAACATTTTCGATTGGGTTGAGGTCGGGCGACAACGTCGGCCAGCCCAAAACTTGAATTTCTTGGTCGTCAAAAAATGCCATCGTCTCCTTGCTGGTGTGAATGCTGGCATTATCTTGTTGAAACAAGAAGCCATCGCCATGCTTCCAATGGGCAAACGGTAGCATATAATCCGTGTCGCAGTAGGCAAACGAGTCTTGACGGCCTTGCAGTACAGCAAGCGACGTACGTCCTTGGGAGGAAAGTCCTCCCCACACCATAACGCTTCCACCACCATTTTGGCGACTCGTGAACGACTGTTCATCTTTTCGGAGATCATGCCAGTAAAATTGGAGCCCATCGGGGCCATCCAAATTGAATTTCTTTTCATCCGAAAAGATTACAGTCGCCCATTTGTCGCCAAAATCGTCGTGGTCTTTGGCAAACTTGACTCTTGCTTCCTCGTGCGCCTTCGTCAGCCGTGGTGTAGCCTTACGCTTCTTGTATTGGAAATACTCTGAGCGTTTTAAAACGCGGCGAATCGTGCGTGGAGACACGTCCAGTTGGAGGTCATGTTGGATCCTTGATGAGCTGCTCCGACCCTCGGAATCAACTCGGATGACTCGGCGAACGTCTCTGTCAGCCAACTTTCTCGGTCTGCCAGGTATGGTAGACGTCCCATACGTGGCAGAGTTCTTGAGAAAGTTGGCGACAGTGGCATTCGCCAAGAAAAGCTCCTTCGTTATGTACGACGAATCGACCCATTCGCCTTGCGAAAAGCCAAAATAGCTCCTCGTTCTTCTGTTGTCAATCGTTCGCCTTGGGTCATCTATTTAGTATGTTCTAGTTAACTCTCTTGGTGCAGCATTAAATCAGCTATTCAATGATACCTTTGGCTGTGCCTTTTTAAGCGTAATGTGCTTTGAAACTCGATATACAATGGCTGTACTGATGTTTATTGACCAGGTTCAAACCAACCATTTGATGTTTTTCGCGCCTTTTTCTGTGAGTACATACTTTGGGACATATCGGGTGGATTCAGTCGATCCGCCATTTCCCTGGATTAAAACAGGTATTAAAGCGTTCTGATTGGATAAAAACCAATATTGCTGTGACTCAGAATCCCATGTAGCGAACCTTTATGTCCAGCACTTTAGCTAGCTACAGTCAACTTGATAAAAAATCGACAAAGTGGTAGTCGAATAAAATTGATGATCAATTTTATTCGACTACAGGGAACGACGGAATGGTACGCCTATCGAATCTTCGAACTTGGGAGCCTACGTGCATAATGATTGGTTGATGAACTTCGGACTTCGGGAGGTTTTCCAACCAATAGTGCGATAAAAATTTCAACGTTGTGCATTTATATTTTGAGGTATATTAATTTATAAAACTCAAATGCGC
>NW_008580223.1:173254-175429 GCF_000520115.1 Aphanomyces invadans | reverse complement strand
CGTACGTCCTTGGGAGGAAAGTCCTCCCCACGCCATAACGCTTCCACCACCGTTTTGGCGACTCGTGAACGACTGTTCATCTTTTCGGAGATCATTCCAGTAAAATTGGAGCCCACGCAAAGTCGGAGTTCAAAATGCGAGAGATATTCGAATCGACCAATCACATAGCGTTAAAATTCAATGGGTATTTATCCAATCCCTGCGTGAAATGCAATTGTGACTATATTTCTCCGAAACGGCATTGCTCATCGGATGCTCAATTTTATTCGAGTACCACTTTGTCGAGTTTTTATCAAGTCGACTGTACCAAATACCCACGCTCCAATACCAAATGGATGCAATCTCGGCCATCTGGGACATCGGCCACGACGCATACACCGAGTTTTACATTTACCAAGTTGAGTGGTCTGGCCGACTGGTGAGCAAGCATGGCCTTTGCTGATGGGATGAGAGGATGCTGTAGGGTGCTGGGCGAGTCGGGGTATGTCCGATGGATGCTTGAAGACGCGCCTACAGCGTACACCAGCACCACCTCGGTCGTTATTACGATCGAGTTTGCAAGTTTGCAAGCATTCCGGGAGAAGTTGTACCTCATGTGTGCTTTCCAAGGTTGCGACGGACGCGCACCGTCGCCATCGTCGTTCACTTCTCCGCCATCATTGCCTTTCTTCGCCGTACAGGGTGGTTTTTTGAATGGTCCCTTTGCCATGCCAGCATCGCACTGAGTGAGGCGAACGATGGCGGCGCTTGTGCGTACCAATTCGTGTCGTTTAGGGTATACGTGCGTCGATGCCAATGAGCAGCTGGGCAAGCGGTTATTTTGAATATATTTTGTCCTTCTTGGGCGAATCAAATCAGCTACAGAAGTAGTACCAGGCATTCATTGGAGGACTTCCAAAACCGGCGCAAATGCAATTTGGTACAGGAGTGGCACAAACTTCATCCGGTCATTGCATGAATAAAATGACAATTTGAGTTTAAGTGTGTCTCCAAAACCGACTGAAAAAGGATGACCACCGGTGGGGGGAATCAATTGGATTGGTTGTTGTGAGCCAATAAAGAGGAGAGTTAGAAATGACAGTCACTTCTCCAACACAAGAGATGCCACCTCCATCAAGCAAGAAGACACAAGCAAAAACAACGGCTGGAAAGAGAGGAAAGGGCTGGACTGAACCGGAAGTACAACTCATGCTCGACGTTGTTTGAATCTCAACTCCCCTTCGGCCCAAAACAATGCGAAACAGTAGAAGCCATTTACAACAACGCTGTTTCAACGAAGGAAGGGTGGGTTCTGCGTGATGTTGAGAGTATTCGTCGGAAGTACAAAACGTTCCGCAGCATTCGCAAGCCGACAGGAGATCCCTTGTGTTCCCCAAGCGTGTTCCGGGCCAAACGAATTCAACAAGCAATTGAGAGTGCCATGGGTGTATGCGATCTCGGATCTGAAATCGACGAATCTTCTGCTGTTGGCGAAGTGGAGCAGGTTGACGAAGCTGGAGAGGACTTCGACGTTGGCGATATACGTGACGCCTCAATGCAAAGCTCTGTTTACGACATGTCCAACCCCGTTGCAACTCAACGTTCGGGGCTCACCCCTCTCCAACTAGTTGAACTCAGCAAACGTGTCACCTCGGAGACATCTTTGAGTCATACTGCTAAACGACGCCGGAAGATTGACGATGTGATTGAAGATGTTGCGGAGAACCAGAGAGAAAGAAAGTTACTCCGAGAGGAAAACGAGAACGGCCCATCACTAATTGACCTCCTTGCAAGAATGGAAGAGCGGGATCATGCATTTCGTTTGGAGCAGTTGGCAATGCAAGAAAAACCCCACAAAATGGATCAATTGATGTTGACATTGTTGGCTAAGCTAGCTGATAAGTAGATAAACAACGAATGTGTTTTGTATTGTCTACGTCATTACTGAACGAATTTGTGACATGCCTGTACGTCGGACACGTAGATTGTACAGCATGAAAATGTTTTGCAAACGCATTCCTCGCAAGTGTGGGTCGCATGGAAGTGGCAAAAGCAGTTTTCGGTACATCTTTTCTGTGGCACCCATTCCCCATTCTGCAGCTTGACGAACTGAAGTCAAAGCTGCATTTATCGCCATCAGGCCTGCACGACATTCCGGTGACGCTCGTTCCAAATCGCCTCCTTTCAATGGGGTGC
>NW_008580223.1:160604-161729 GCF_000520115.1 Aphanomyces invadans | reverse complement strand
CAAGTCTTCCGGTTAGCTATCCGAGTCATCGTCATGGAGGAGGAGGAGCCTCCACCATTTGTCGACGTCGAGTGCTCACAATGATGAATTTGTATACTATAGAAACTGAAGTCAAATTTGAGTCGAACACCACCCCTTTTTTGCTGAGGCGCTTTTATCGTCCAAGCAAAAAAGCATCGGTGATTTGATTAAAAATTCCGGATGACTTCTGGCGTCTCAAAAAGATTTGCGCCGGTTTTGAAAGTCCTCCATTCGTTCACAACTTCAAGTGTAATTTTTTTTCTAAATCTACTACAACGCTGTGCATACAAATTTCCATATAACCTGGAGTACAGGGAACGACGGAAAACCTTCCCCCGTGGTACTGGTCCCTACTTTTGGAATATTAATACGTATCGTTGAGCAGTACAATCATCCAGGTTGAAAAATTTCAATTTTAGCCAATCGCATACTATATTGATCACGACCAGACTCATGATATGATACAACTTCATTTCTGTTGTAGCATCAATACTCTGTCGACACACTAATGCCCTGCTGCATTCTCACTAAGATTAAGAATATTTTATGCCAATGTTATTATGGAATGTACTCTATCCTAAACATCAGCTTTTATAAGAAATTAGTTCAAACGTTCGCAAGGTCGCCAATAGGCTAAGCTGTTTTGCTTCGGCTGATCATCCTATGACCCGTGTTCGAGTCCCGCTGCGACACCAGACCTCCCATTAGGAGAATATCCTTTTTGAACCAAATTGCTTCGGGAAAGACCGTAAGAATTGATTCAACAATGTGCGCTGACTACCGCTCATGGGGTCATGGAGCATTAATTAGCCAGCAGCGAGAACATTGCATACAAGTTTGTCCATATTGTGACGTCCTCGGTCGTAAGTATTTTATTTAATCGTCATACATATGTCAAATCAATCTATACAGTGATCCCCCAAGTTTTGCAACACTTCAAGAATATACGTTTCTGAGGGCAATTAAAGAAACAAAGAACAAATAAGAATTCATTTTAAGAGACCATTGGATGCTGTTATTTCATTCAGTTCAGCAAACGGTGAATGGATCGAGTCGACGGACACAGAGTTTGCCACAGGCGCATCACGAGGTACGATTCCTGTG
>NW_008580223.1:128617-129445 GCF_000520115.1 Aphanomyces invadans | reverse complement strand
AGCAACAAGTGACTTGTTGTTGAACCCGAACTCCTTTCTGTATCCTATTCATTCTCTCGCACGACGAGCTTGACGCTCGCCCTTCAGCGACGTCGCTGGCAGACATCACATGACCCTTATGACGATGATAGCCGTCAAGTCATCCCTGCTCGTCCACGAATGGGCGATACCCAATGATTAGGCTTCGAAACTTAGAACCTTTAGCCTAGAAACGTTCGACGTCCCTCTACAGGGATGCTTTCATGTTAGATAAGTTACTTCTAAATTTCCCTTTAACCTGCACGTTGGAAGACACCTACTTCCTCCATCTTGCGCTACTCTTGGTGACGCCGAGAATATCCGACCCTGAAGTTCACCCTTGAACTTCCTTTTAATTTGTGCGCTTACGCCTTCCCCCGTGACCGTCACAAATTTGGTGGAGAAGCAGGGTATTCTCCTGCCGGATCAAGACTGTCGTAAGCATGGACACCAGAAGGCCAAACGATCCCTCTCCTGACCAGCCTCGCCTCGAAGCCGACGGCTGTGAGATGCCTACGGGACGAACGGAGCTGACGTCGATGGACATCAGTGTCACTGACGCGGACTCACCGCGCGCGCTGCAGCGCAAACGAGACTTGGATTACCGAATCCAACATCACGCGAACTCACCCGAGCAACGCGAACCTGAAAGCGCAGCCGCGCTGAGCAAGGGGGCCACGATGCCTTCCTCGTCGAAGAATCGATCGACGACCTATTCTATTCGGACTCCACCTCGGGTCACGGAATAAATCACTCGATCGGCGACAGCGAGGAGTCTCTTGAACCTCGAAGCCCTTCGGAGGACGTAGC
>NW_008580223.1:127945-128517 GCF_000520115.1 Aphanomyces invadans | reverse complement strand
ACCATGCGATCCACTCAGCCTCAGATACGTCGTCCCACTCGGCGACACGTTGTTTCGTCATCGGCTCAATACACGCACTCACAGGCATGATAAAGGGCCGAACACCATTCGCAGTCAAAGCGTTCGTCTGGCTGATGTACAGGTTGTACGCAGCCATAAACGCTCAACGTTCTTCTTTCGTGGATCGCTTGAACGTCGGGTTTTTCGGTAGAGCAGGGGCGTTACGCACAACGACATCATCCTGGCCCATATCCACGTCATTCGGTTCGTCTGCCGCCGCTTTCGGGCTCTTCCCAGTCGTCTGGACTGACACAAAAGGCGTAAACGTCGCACGGGCATACGGCCACGCCTCATCGACCGCCACCGGTTGGCGACGTCGTTCGGGAGACCGAAACAGACGACGCGCCGTCGTCAGGCTTCGCGTCCGTCTATGACGATGATGGCCGTCAAGTCATCCCTGCTCGTCCACGAATGGGCGATACCCAATGATTAGGCTTCGAAACTTAGAACCTTTAGCCTAGAAACGTTCGACGTCCCTCTACAGGGATGCTTTCATGTTAGATAAGTTACTT
>NW_008580223.1:118939-119508 GCF_000520115.1 Aphanomyces invadans | reverse complement strand
CACGGACTCGATGACTCGTCGAGTTACACTTCAGACAGCCACCGCCGAACCGTCTTCCTGGCGGTACGTCCGCCGTCGGGGCTGCCACCGGTGCCTTCGGCGGTGGCTGTGCGGCTGCCGGAGACTGCTTGGCTCCTCCAAGAGAAACCTTCGGCGCTCCCGGCTTCACCACAGGTTTCAATTCTTCCTCGAAGCCAACGAATCGCACGTGACCGATCGCGAATTCACGCAACCAGCGTACGAAACGATACACATCTTTCTTCAAGGGCTTGTTTCGGGACAGAACCATCTGCTCCGCAACAGCCCGGTTCAGCGACGCCGGCTTGATGGCGTCCTGGATAATCTTCACGATCGCTTGGCTCTCTTCCTTGATCACCCATTCCTGGCGATCCCGGCGGATAGCAGCAGCCAGACCGTCCAGCATCCGGCCAATCCGGGAGTCCGCGTCCGGGATGGACATGTCGAACACCACAGCGGTCTTGATGCGTTTCTTCAACGTCTCCAACGCACGCGGGTCCACAACGTAGCCTTGCTTGAACCATGCGATCCACTCAGCCTCAGATACGTCG
>NW_008580223.1:117908-118528 GCF_000520115.1 Aphanomyces invadans | reverse complement strand
GACGACGTCAACATGGGTCCAATCGAGGAATGGCGACACCACGCCCTGACGAATAGTGAAACGGACGAGATGGAAGTTGAGGAAGAGCAAACTCCGTCTCCGTTGACCACCATTATGCCGGAATTCTCCGACCGCATCCAGGCGTTACAAAACTGAACCATGATGCACGAGCCCGAAATCTCAAACCTCGCTCGCGAAACCATCGACCAACTTTCGACATTGCGTGCCTCCCTCCACTGTTGACCATGACAACAGACTTGGGGAATTGGCGCGTCGCTTGTCGGACACAGAGAACCTCATATCGGTGGGCTTATCGGACTCTATTCGTCTGATTTCGGAGAGGACGAGCCTGTTGAACGACGATCTACACACTACCCGTTTGGAATTCGCCGCGCAGTTATCGAACTTGCACAAGGAGGTGTTTCAACTTCGCCACCAAATTTGTGACGGTCGCGCGGGGTCACGAGAACGCACAAATTAATAACGAAGTCCAGAGGGCTAGACTTCAGGGTCGGATTCTCTCGGCGTCACCAAGAGCTTGCACAAGACGGTAGAAGCGAGTGACTTCTGTTGCGGGCAAATGTAAAAGTGATTAGGATGTAGCTTTCTAATGTACAGGC
>NW_008580223.1:105857-109626 GCF_000520115.1 Aphanomyces invadans | reverse complement strand
GCCGTCAAGTCATCCCTGCTCGTCCACGAATGGGCGATACCCAATGATTAGGCTTCGAAACTTAGAACCTTTAGCCTAGAAACGTTCGACGTCCCTCTATAGGGATGCTTTCATGTTAGATAGCTTACTTCTAAATCCCCCTTTAACCTGCACGTTGAAAGACACCTACATCTTGCGCTACTCTTGGTGACACCGAGAATATCCGACCCTGAAGTTCGTCCCCTGAACTTCCTTTTAATTTGTGCGCTTACGCCTTCCCCCGTGACCGTCACAAATTTGGTGGAGAAGCAGGGTATTCTCCTGCCGAATCAAGACTGTCGTAAGCATGGACACCGGAAGGCCAAACGATCCCTCTCCTGACCAGCCTCGCCTCGAAGCCGACGGCTGTGAGATGCCTACGGGACGAACGGAGCTGAGTCGATGGACGTCAGTGTCACTGACGCGGACTCGCCGCGCGCGCTGCAGCGCAAACGAGACTTGGATTACCGAATCCAACATCACGCGAACTTACCCGAGCAACGCGAACCTGAAAAGCGCACCCGCGCTGAGCAAGGGGCCCCGATGCCTTCCTCGTCGAAGAATTGATCGACGACCTGTTCTATTCGGACTCCACCTCGGGTCACGGAATAAATCACTCGATCGGCGACAGCGAGGAGTCTCTTGAACCTCGAAGCCCTTCGGAGGAAGTCGCAACCCTGCAACCAGACGACGGGCAAGCACACCCGCACTCTCGGCGCAAGACCAAGTCTTCGACGAGACTCTCAACTTCGACTTGGATGAAGGATCGGCCTCCGTAGCGACATCAACCTCGATAACCGGGCATGATTCGGGCACGGATTTCCGATTGGAAACCGCGTTCGAGCCTGGATTGATGACGCCTACGAGCTCAGACATGGACTTGTCGACCGCTCCCGACTCCGTACTTGTACCTTCGAACACGAGGGCCATTGTCCGTCGTCCAGCCGAAGAACTTCCTGGCCACCAGATGCAGCTCGTCGCCCGAACTGGGACTCTCGCGACCTACCACCCTACCACGCTGACACCTTTTGTACCGCATACAAGTGCCTTGAATCGTAGAGGGGACGGTCTGTTGGAGGCGCCGGGTGTCGAGGAGCGTGCTTTAGCGAGTGTAGTGCCCTTCGACCGCTCCCATGGGAGCCAACATTCGATGCCCAGTCTGGAAGCACCCCCTGCCCCGCCAGTTTCCCTGACCGACCTGACCCTCACGACGCCTGACTCACGAGCCGACCTTGACTTGAGCAGTGGTTTTGTGGGAAGCGTGGCCCGCCTTGAGGCTTCGCATGGCCCACCTGCTTTTGTTTGGGAAGCTAGTCCAAGCGACCAACTTGTTACGGTCACTGATCGAGCCCGAGAGAGAGACAGTGAGCGTGCTTTGGATTTACTGGTTGGCGTTCCTACTGACGACGTCAACATGGGTCCAATCGAGGAATGGCGACACCACGCCCTGACGAATAGTGAAACGGACGAGATGGAAGTTGAGGAAGAGCAAACTCCTTCTCCATTGACCACCATTATGCTGGAAATCTCCGACCGCATCGAGGCGTTACAAAACTGGACCATGATGCACGAGCCCGAAATCACAAACCTCGCTCGCGAAACCACCAACCAACTTTCGACGTTGCGGGCCTCGACTGTTGACCATGACAACAGACTTGGGGAATTGGCGCGTCGCTTGTCGGACACAGAGAACCTCATATCGGTGGGCTTATCGGACTCTATTCGTCCGATTTCGGAGAGGACGAGCCTGTTGAACGACGATCTACACACTACCCGTTCGGAATTCGCCGCGCAGTTATCGAACTTGCACAAGGAAGTGTTTCAACTTCGCCAGCAATATCCTGAGGCCGCTAGCCTGACGTCGCAGTTGTGTCAGGATATTCAACTACTTCGGGACCGCGAAACGCCTCGCGATCTGGTTGAAGCTGCGGTGAACTCACAGAAGATAGCAATTTCCGATTTGGCGCTCCCCTTGCAACAACAACTCGAGAGCGGACTCCCAGCCCAGGAAGCTCACATCTCGACTACACTTTCGAGCCTCTGCGATCGCGTCGAATCACTCGGACGCGGCCTCAACCAAAGCGCCTCGAACCAAAAGTTACACGTCGACGAATCCCGCCGGCACATTGCTGCCCTCCAGGAGTCGAATACCCAACTCCAAGAGCTTGTTACCGCTCTCTCGAACGAGAAGGGGTTACTTCAGAACCGAATCCAGCTGCTCGAAACACGAATCGATCAGCAACAACTCGACTTTGCTGCCCGACTCGACAAACTCGAATCGAAAACCTTACCTGCGGACACTACCCGTCCACACCTGCAGCCAGTCCCCAGCCAAAGCAAGACGACCTTCCGACCCTCATCGCGGAACTCAAGGCAGCTATGTCTAAGATGACGACTGAGCTCGAGGACGTTAAGGACGCGGTACTGGCCTCCGAACACTCGAAATCGTTTGGACTCGCCGTGAAGTACACCTCAGTTTCCACGTCCGACGAACAAGCCCAATGAGAATTCTTTATCAAGCAACTCTTGGACCAAGCGACTCGTTGCCAATTTGACGACGAAGAACGGAAACTACTCATGGGACTCAAGCTCAGTGCTGACAAGACTCACCCCAATCTGAACAAGTGGTGGATATCTTACTCCAAGACCAAGAATGGCGATGTCTGGACCGAGATCTTGGCCGACTTCATGGACCAATTCTGTTGCCGCACGGCGCGCGAGATGATCGATCGTCTCTTTGAAGAGTCCGATCGATATGAAGGCGAATCTGTGCGGGCGTACGCCATTCGACTCCAGACTATCTTGGACGAGGTCGACATCCCGGCTCTGCAAGGCGTGACGATCTTCCAACGAGGCGTACGACACCCTCTGGTCGAAGCCTGCCTGGAAAACACCGACAAAGAACTCCTGTCGATTTCGGATTGCATGAAGCTACTTCAATCGCGACAAATCCGCCTGGACAACCCGCCGAATCTCCCGCGCATGGTGCGATCGGAGTCGGCCTCGACCACGGCGTCCACACTTTCGTCGTTGCGCACGCCCCCTCGGTCGCCGGACATCCAGCGTCGTGGATCCAAGGTTGGATTCGAGGATCAGTCTACTCTCGAAAAGCTCCTTGGGGCCTTGATGACGCAGCAACAGCAGCAACAACAGCAAGCCTTTGTTACCCACATCGAGAAGGCCGACCGCGTTCAGCAAACTCTTCTGGAGGCGTTCATGAAGTCCAACGCCGCGCCTCGATACGCTGCCCCAATCCAACCGACTCAGCCGTCACATTACGCTGCTTCATACTCGATGGCTTCGCACCCGTTCAAACGCAGCCAGTTTCCCCACCTGTCATGAAGCCACAGTCCAACCAAAACAACAAGCGGACTCACCTGGGCTATGCTCCTTTCGTGATCTCGACCAAACCCGATGACGTCACGTCAAGTGGAGTAAAGGAGTGTGGGCGTTGCAATCGCGCTGGGCATGGATCAATTGACTGCCCTCGCAAACACGTGCGTTGCAACCTTTGCCATGAATCCGGACACTACGCGGGCGAGCACCCAAAGATCTGTCACTACTGTAAGCTCCCCGATCACACTGTGTCGCGCCGCCCTTCGAAGCCAGCGTTGACGACGTGACCTCGTCGAACACGGCCGCGCCACGTTCGTCCCCGAGATGCGAGCGGATGCTTTGACGACGTGCACCACCAAGTTCTCCATCGAGACCTCCGAATGTAGAGAATGCTCGATTGTGGCACATCAAGTCA
>NW_008580223.1:97021-97772 GCF_000520115.1 Aphanomyces invadans | reverse complement strand
TAGAGTAATCTATTGATAGATCCTTGTGTGTTATGGAGAATACTATCCACATACGAAATTTGAGATGATTTTGTGTTGATTTGATTAAATTATGGTCATTTGGTTCCTCGATGATGTCGTCCACTGTGAAGAAAAATCGTACTTGCTGACGTCGCTATTGTCCCCAACCACATCAGTTTCCGACGTGAGCTCGATTGTGGTGGTTCATTCATATCCGTTGTACGTGGAGAGCGATTCCCGGACACGGTTTTCTGTAGCAATGTCCACGGACACGCTCGCGTTCCTCGCACGATCATGCCAGTCGAGTCCATTCCGTTGGCGTCGCACGCCCACCTCGCCTGGCGGTACAAAGTGGACCCGTCCGTGTTCATCTTTCCCCCCGCGACGCTTCGGGTGTACACCACGATCAAGAAACCCTCTCGTGACAGACCCCGAGTACATCCTCCAGCCACGACCGCGAGCCCGCCATGTCGTCTGGGCGACTTTTAACGTCATGGCAGACTCCCACGGAACCATCTCGCTGGACATGAAGATACCGTACATGCTCCATACAGCATGGGTGAGGTGGCGAGACCGGCCAGACGATCTCCGAGCGTCGTTGTGGGACGTCCTCCCATGTGCGCCATCCTTGATCGACGCGACCAAAGCCATTCCGATTGACATATTGAACAACAGCGAAAGCGACAACGATGAGGCTGACCACGTGAAGATCCATCCTTGGACGACGCCAAAAGGATGTTTAAAGAGGACG
>NW_008580223.1:93091-96921 GCF_000520115.1 Aphanomyces invadans | reverse complement strand
ACCACGGGGGAAGGATTTCCGTCGTTCCCTGTACCAATTTGTCGAGTTTTTATCAAGTTGACTGAACTACGTAGTACTTACTACCTTTGTCCAATTATAAATGTTTGTATTTGACAATTACAAATTCCGAAAAAGAATGCTCATTTTCAAACTTAGTTTTCGTCAACAGACAATTGAGCGAGGCCTAAAGCGGCGATCATTTCGTCAGCAACCTCCGTGCCGCTGTCCAAGGTCAACGCCTCAATTTGAGTACATATTGCACCCAATTCAATGGTCTTTTGAGCCTCCTCATCTGGTTTTGCATGTGAGCTACATAATCTACCCCACTCAAGTACGCACAACCAAATTCCCAAGCACTGCTGTCACAGGAAACCTTTTCTGGCAACCTGCCTCAAGCAAGCAATGCATCCTTTCTCATGTGTGGGATCTTGTAGTTCCACCTTAATACAGAATGACCTCTTGGAGGCATCGTTGCAAGGTGAGGAAGTTCTTGTTGAGCGTTGTTGAACTGACTTCCGCCCACGCCGAATTCGTCGCAGCAACGATCTCCTCCAGGCCCGCGAGGACTTTTCGACTTGGAGAGTCTGAATTGCGCGGAAAAATCTCAGATCCAGCACGTTCAAATCCGACGAATTGGGAGGTTGAAACACGACCTCGATATCCCAACCATCTTCCTTGCAGGCAGCGACGATAGCAGCATCCCGCGGAGGAACGTGTGGTCGTGCGTTGTCTTGTTGAATCTTGACTTTCTTGTCCTCTCCGCGAGGCCACTTGGATCGAATCGCGGGGATGACATTTTCGATCAGCATTGCCTTGTACTTTCGTCGTTGCGCACGCCCCCTCGGCCGCCGGACATCCAGCGTCGTGGATCCAAGGTTGGATTCGAGGATCAGTCTACTCTCGAAAAGCTCCTTGCTGCCTTGATGACGCAGCAACAGCAGCAACAACAGCAAGCCTTTGTTGCCCACATCGAGAAGGCCGACCGCGTTCAGCAAACTCTTCTGGAGGCGTTCATGAAGTCCAACGCCGCGCCTCAATACGCTGCCCCAATCCAACCAACTCAGCCGTCACACTACGCTGCCTCATACCAGATGGCTTACACACCCGTTCAAACGCAAACAGCTTCCCCACCTGTCATGAAGCCACAGTCCAACCAAAACAACAAGCGGACTCACCTGGGCTATGCTCCTTTCGTGATCTCGACCAAACCCGATGACGACACGTCAAGTGGAGTAAAGGAGTGTGGGCGTTGCGATCGCGCTGGGCATGGATCAATTGACTGCCCACGCAAACACGTGTGTTGCAACCTTTGCCATGAATCCGGACACTACGCGGGCGAGCACCCAAAGATCTGTCACTACTGTAAGCTCCCCAGTCACACTGTGTTGCGCTGCCCTTCGAAGCCAGCGCTCACGCCTTCGAAGCCGGCGCCGTGGGGGACTCGACAAAACCCACGGCTAGCCACCCTCAGCACGTCCATGGAGTGCTCGAGAACAATGCATCCATACCTAGTCTCGTCTGTGTCGCATCGGCAACTACGGTGGCCGCACACACCTATGTGGAACTCTCAGCACACCCTCCAGATCCCAACTCGAGGCCCCAGCGAACGGACCCTGTCCCGACGCCCAAGCCTTGACATCGATGCACCGCAAACACAGTACTTACACTGGCAAACCACACTGACGGGACCCGACACAACCAGACGCATGCTTCGCGTTCGCCCAAGTCGGGTCCAATTCACCGCCTTCCTCCTGTGACGACACTGCACCGTCGGCGCTGTTGGACCTTTCTTCAACACAGGACCAAGTGTTGGACACAAACTTTACACCTGCGCGACCGGTGTTTTCTGAGAAAGACATTTCAGACCTTTTATTGTCGCAGGCAAGCGCACTTGACGACAAATACGACAAGGAGATCGAGGACCGACTTTTCCCTATCTCCAAGTCGGACATCAAACGCCAGCTCGAACTAGTCCGTCAACGCCGCCAGAACCCATCATACGAGGAGATTTTACGCTGTCTGGACCTTTCACCCTCAGAGTCACACTTGCTACTGACTCCTTGCGACATCGAGGATGAAGCCATATAGATCAGATGGTTTGAGGACACACTCCATAAATGCGAGGAAGCTCGCCGCGCTAATCGCGATTTCCGCACAGCTGCCGCGTCACCGGTGGCCCGAATACCGTGCATCGAGGAGGTCTTCAACGAAGAAGCCTTCGTCACCAAATACCGCATATTCCTTCAAGTCGTCGATGTCCAAGGCGGCATCGCAGAAGTATTTCAACCGGCTGGCGTGATGGACCGACGTAGCAAATGGTTCAACTAGTTGTTGAATTTCCATCACGTAGTCTGACTCGATGCGTGATACACGGTATGGCCCTCTCCAGTTCAGGGCTAACTTGTTGGGAAAGTTGACGACTTTGCCCAGCAGAACATAATCTCCAACCGCAAACTTTGCCATTTTCACAAGCGGTTTTTTCGATCGTCGGCCCCGCGCCTGATGGCGCAATAATTCGCTTTTTGCCGCCACATTGCGATGAATGTTGTCCATGGCTGACCGTAACTCGGTCATGTGCTGGTGGCGAGCCGTTGCAAGCCAGTTGACGGGCAGAACCGTTTTGGCTCTTGGGTGTACGAACCCAGAAAGCGGTGGTGTCGACGGCAAACCTTGAAAAGCTGTCACAGGAGACATTCCACCAAGTCGGTTGGCCGGCTGGTGGTTCAATGCACTTTGCACCAGCGCCAACACGCGAGGCCATTCATCCGGGCGCAGCTTCAGTTCGCTCGTGGGGGGTCTTCAATCCTTGTAACACAAGTCGATTCGCAACTTCTACCGTGCCGTTCGCCCACGGTGTATGCGGTGTCGTGATGTGGTGGTGGGCACCGATCATTTTCTTGATCTTCCCCACAACTTCGTTGTTGAAATGGGTTCCACCGTCAGACACCCATGTCGTCACAACACCATGCGTGGCAAACCAATCCATCAGGGCATTGGCTGTGCTGTCCGCGTCGGCTGCCGCGGATGGAAACAGACGACAATATCCGCTCATGTTGTCTTTCACAACAAGCACGTATTTCGAACCATTTTCGGCTGGCGGTAGTTGTAACCAGTCGAAGTGTATGAGTTCGTTGGGGAGCTCCGCATGCAATGCAGCAAGCACCCCATGGTCTCGGCACCATCGTGCCGTCTAGGCGGTTGCGGCAAAGCTGGGGCACTCACAACCCTCATGGGCTCGTCCTGGCCCATGTCCACAACTTCTGCTGCACTCAGCGCGGCAGACGGTTCGTCCGGCAGCGGCACGTCAGCTGCTGACTTCGGCGCAGTCGATGGCGTCCATCTTGACGCCACCCCAACCTTGCCGTCCATAAACCACGACGTCTGGTTAATCGGCTGTGGCTGAGTTCTTCTCGGTGAACCAAATGGCCCGCGAAAGCGTTCGCGTTCACGACCACGCATTGTCGTACGCAATACGTCATCGTCGCGCTCCGGCGACCGAGACTTGCGACTGGACGGCTGCTCTTCGGTGTCACTCATTGTAATGCCGATACGTTCTCTAAAGAATTCTTTGTTCCGCACCCGCGTCGTCAACGTCCGTTAACCAACACGGAGATCAACGTCTTGATCCGATTCACAATGCAAACTGACGGTACAGTATTACCACACCATTCCAGTCACTACTTCTCCTAAAACGGTGGCAGCCTTGCTGTCGCGGTGCGTTTACCGATGTGGCTTCTACGGGATACCGATGTCCCGTAGGGTGCGTGTCGGAGTGACAGTCTTTTACTCCTAGTCCGGGATTAGTGTCCTAATCCGGGATCGTGGATGTG
>NW_008580223.1:82536-83502 GCF_000520115.1 Aphanomyces invadans | reverse complement strand
CTGACCACGTGAAGATCCATCCTTGGACGACGCCAAAAGGATGTTTAAAGAGGACGGCAAAGTCGATCTGGCATCACTTGCGCAGTTTCCGCGCTACGAAGAGTGGCTTCGACTCGACGAAGAGTATCAAGTGTACCGGAATGATTTGTGCATGCTGATTCCGCAGGTATGTCCACCAAACCCTTCTCGCATCACCTCACGTATTCCTGTCGACGACGGTAGCTCATGGACGAGATTGCAAAGCATGTACGCAACCCGGCGACACCGTTTGTGGTGGAAGGTCACGGCGACATCGGTCGACGTTGTGACGGCGTCGTGGAAGACCAACGGCGAGTATATCAAGGAGCGCGAAGTCAGCGACGCCATCTTGAACCACATTGATTGTTGGTTTGGCCACATTGAAAGGGCAATGGTGTAGATTGGGTGCTACACTGGCGACAACTGTGGAGGATACCTGGGCCGACTCTGACTCCGAACCAGATGTTTTGGACGAACTGAACTCTGTGGTCTATGTACCACTGTCTCGCACCCATACGATGCACATGTCTCTTGCGCCGCACTCAAACACAGCACCCAATACTACAACATACGGAGGGCAGCCTGCGGTCCCTTCCGGCTCCCAAACTCAGGGGTATTCTTACGCGGACTCTTCTCCACGGGAGGACATGCTGCGCACCGCTCGGATTAACCGCAACACCCATCGTCGTGCTGCGAAAGCAGATCCAACGTACTGTGACGACCTGTTCTCAGATCCAACGCGGTCATGTCGCACTCTGGCGCGTATGAGTCTTGCCTGCCCTTCCAGGTCATATCGGGCGACAGACCCGTTCGTACACGCTTATTTAAACGGCGCTAAGGCTACCACTCTCATCGACACTGGTGCTACAAGTACCGTACTTGACATGTCTGTTGCGAAGGGAAAAAACCTGTAAATACTTATTCAATCAATATATTATTTTCTGCAAT
>NW_008580223.1:64176-67599 GCF_000520115.1 Aphanomyces invadans | reverse complement strand
ATCTTATATTCTATTGCAGAATCTGAATATAAATATTTGGAGGACACTGTCATTTTGAATACTGTGCCATGTGATATGGCTTCGCAACTGACATGTCAACTAAAGTAGCTTCAACAGCGCTATGTGTTGGGTACGCCTAGGATGTCCACCCCTCAAGCAACCCAAGTCTGATTTTGTCTCAGCCGACAACTCCAAGCTCGACATACTAGGACGCGCCAAATTTTCCATCACACTTGCCAGACGGACTGTGGAATTTCCGTTCTGGGTGATGTCCACAGCGCTCACGGACTGCATCGTCGGCATAGAGGTGCTACGTTACTTGGGAGTCGTCATCAATCTGAGCAACAATACGCTGTCTCTACAGGATGGCGACCGCATCATGTCACTCGATCAGATACCTGATTCTGTGGTGGACCCTCGCCCAAGTGGTACGAATGTTGTTTCGGTCGCTGTTACCGTACCGGCCCGTTCAGTACAATGGAACCCTTGCACAGCTGGGCTGGGCCTACCAAACAACTCCACCTTCATGTTGGAGCCCTTAACCACTGCGCCGCTTCAGTCTGCAGCAGCTCTGTACCGTACAACGCCGGAACGTACGATCCTGTTGGAAGTCATGATTACCTACCTGCGCAGACTACCTTGGGTACTTGGACCTCTCTTCCCGATGGCTGCGGCTACTGGAACGTCCCAATGACGAAGGACAGCATAGAGAAGACCGCATTCACGTGCAAATATGGACTGAATGAATGGCTGGTGATGCCGTTCGGACTGTGCCATGCAGTCCCGTGTTTCGAACGACTGATGGAACACATTCTGATCGACTACAAATGGAGGACTTGCCTGGTATACCTCGACGACTGCATCGTCTTCAGCAAGGATTTTGGATCACACCTCGTCCGGCTCAGCCAAGTCTTGGAGAAGTTCAGAGAAGCCGGATTTAAATTCAAGATGTCCAAATGCAAATGGGGTCGATCGTCAGTCCCCTTCCTCGGACATATCGTCACCCCGGTAGGCATATTGCAGAACCCTGAAAATATCAAGTTTGTACTTCGAGTTCATAAGCTGAATGATACCAGCGAAGTGCGCGTATTCCTCGGGCTAGCCAGCTACTTTAGACGTTTTGTCCGAGACTTCTCCAAGATAGCCGCCCCACTGTCTGCCCTGATGACCGAGGACACGTTTACATGGACACCAGACTGTGAGGTCGCACTCAAACAAACTGAAGCGTCGTTTGGTTTCGCCCCCGATACTAGCACACCCGGACTTTGATCTGCCCTTCTCGATCTGGGTGGACGTGAGTCACATCGCTGTTGGGGCCGTCCTCATGCAGAAACAGAATGTGAAGAATCGAGTCATCGCATATGCCAGTCAGTCCCTGTCAAAGGCACATCAGAAGTGGATCACCAAGGACATGGGAATCTCCGAGATCAAATGTTGGAGGGTAGTCTGGGCCACACGCAAATTCCGACCGTACATAGACAGACCGCACTTCGACATCTATACGGATCACGAAGCCCTCACTTGGCTGTTCAACACGGGGACCCGGTCAGGCAACCACAAACTAGCGCGATGGGCCATGGAACTGCAACGACTTGACTACACAGTAATCCATCGGCCGGGCGAACTCAATGGTGCAGCAGATGACCTCTCCCGAAGTGCATGCCCTGTGATGACACGCAGCGTTAAACAGTTGACCAGTGGTGCCACGCTGGAAGACGTTAGTACCACGCCTCCTCAAGAGCATGTGGCTGAATCACATCCTCAACCAAAGAGGGCAAACCCTATCTAACTGTTCTACCGGCGAGGACGACCCTCCCCGAGGCTGTATAACGAACAGGCCAAAGACCCTTGGATCGTGGCGCTACGAGCGTACCTAGATGATGGCGCGCTACCGATCGATACGCATCTCCTGAAACTCGTTACGCAGAACGCTCAATAGTACACGATCAGGCAAGGAATCGTATGTCGCTACGTTCCTCACAAGCCGCCATTGCGGAACCCCGAACTAGGGTGAAAGAGGTCTTACACGCGAGTCATGCCTCACAATTTGCTGGGCATCTTGGATTCACTAAGACGCGTGAACAATTCGCCGAACGAGCTACTGGCTGGACTGCAGCAGGATTTCAAGGAGTACGTCTCGAAGTGACCCGACTGCAACCGTGCCAAAGGAGGACGACCGTGGCGACAAGGCGAAATGCAACGCATGCCGGTCTTTTCCCTCAAAGGACCGTTTAGTCTGATGGTCGTGGACGCCCCTGGGCCACTACCTACCTCAAACAAAGGCGACAAGTTCATCCTCATCTTCGCCGACTACTTCACTCGGTGGGTGGAAGCATTCGCCGTGCCTGATTTGAAAACGTCCAACTTTGCTCGAGTCTTGATCGTCGATTTTCGAGCACTCTCCTCGACTAGAATAGTACGTATTGTGTCGGCTCCTCGTCGTGGTCGGCAAACGACTGGAACGCCGTAGGGGCGGTAGACCTTGTGACATTCGCCGCTCATTCTCGAAGCTGTCAATATAAGTCCTATAGTCTTGTAGCTTAGTCGCGCGGATCCAGGGCTTGTGCCCGTCCACGTACTCGACCAGGTATTCTGGTTCGCGAGATTGAGGCATCCTGCGCTTGTCCACCAAGCGGAAGATGGGGGAATCTGTCGCGGTGTAGGCGACATCATTGTCGCTGAAAGTCACTCGACTAGAGAAGCTGGATTCCGGTAGTCAATCGGCCGTAAGCTCGTCGATCGGGGAGTCGTCCTCCGGAATATCGTCGTTGAACGGACGAGAGTAATAGCTGCGAAAGGGTTTGAGCCAGTCTACATTGACCGTCACCATCTTGTCCGGGTGCGTGGATATGTCAATTTTGTACGTGTTCGGCCCCATCTTTCGGGCAATCCGATACGGTCCATGCCAGTGGCAAGCTAGTTTGCCGGTCCGGTGATCGTTTTTCGACCGACTTGGCGAAGTATTTGTACACCCAGACCGCCATCTGGTCATCTTAGTCGACGGGCTTTTGGCCCGACTTGGTCCATGCGTTTTTGTTCTGTCCCACGATGAGTTGCTGTTCAACTAGCGAGCGAGTCTCCTTCCAGGACGCGGCTAGGCGTCGCTTGTATTGCGGCAGATCGTCGGATTTCCATGCGGCGTCTACGTTGAGGAACGCGAGGTCGAGGGGAAGTGTAGGGTCGCGTCCAAATAGACAAAAGTAAGGCGAATCCCCCAGAGTTTCTTGGTGTGAGGTGCGGTAGGCAAATAGTAGTCGGGGTAGATATTGTTAGCACAGGTCGCAGTTGAGTGATCGAGATGGCAAATGTAAAAGTGATTCAAGCTTAGGTGGACCGACCCCAGCATTAAATTCAGGTTGAATCTGGTCTGCACAACCAGCTCCTACGTGTCTATGTGCTGGGATACTTTGAGACCGTGAACAG
>NW_008580223.1:55625-56315 GCF_000520115.1 Aphanomyces invadans | reverse complement strand
CGTGAACAGTGGCATGTTGACCCAGCACCCAGACCACCAGACCGTGGCTGTGCTAACACCCCCCATGACTGGGGCGCATGCCAGTCTTGCAATGGAACTCGTCGAGGCTCGCCTTGGTGTTGATCTTCGTGAGTTGGTCCGCTAGCATGGCCTTCGACTCAACGTACTGGAAATGGATTTTTCCTTCTTGGACAAGATCGCGGACGAAATGGTGGCATACATCGATATGCTTGGAATTGTTGTTGGTCACACGATGTTGTGCAAGAACGATTGGCTTGATTGTCCGCAATGCAGGTCGTATTCTTCTCAGTCACACCGAGGTTCCTCATGATACGTTGTAGAAATATGCATTCCTTGGCTGCCGCGGCCATTGCAACATACTCGGCTTCACATGAAGACGTCGCAACTGTGTGCTGTCGAGTTGATTGCCACGAAACCACGAAACAGGACCCCCGTTGAGCATCCAAAGCTGTCCCGATATCGAACGCCGGTCAGGTTTGGGAGCCCAACTCGCATCGCAGTATCCCGTGAGTCTCAACGATCCATTGCCATACGTGATCCCAAAATCGATTGTACCTTTCAAATAGCGCAGAACACGTTTCGGTCCCTCAAAATGGTTGGTAGTTGGAGCATGCAAATGCCGAGAAAGGCGTTGAACTGGGTGGGCCAAATCGGGTCGCGTGCATGACA
>NW_008580223.1:47618-48581 GCF_000520115.1 Aphanomyces invadans | reverse complement strand
AGACTTTGACCGTAACCCAAGGACTTCAGAATTTCGTCGCACATCTCGTTCCAATGGTATCCACTTTGCTTCAGCCCAAACAAGGCACGCCGCAGCAACAACTTGTGGTCGGTTGGTCCAAGGGCGTACCCGGGAGGCTGCTCCAAGATCACACGCTCGCGTTCCGGCAGGGAGCTTTGCCAGTACGAATCAATAACATCCCCTTGTTCAGCGTGATAATTCCACTTGGCAATGTAGCTCAGCACAATCCGAAGCGTCACCGTTTTGACCACCGGTGAATAGGACTCAAAGTAGTCAATCCCATGCCTTTGAAGGAAACCATTCGCGACCAAGCGAGCCTTGTACCGTGTCACTTGTCCTTCGCTGTTGATCTTCTTGGCATACACCCAGTGACATCGGATCGCTCTCTTGTCAGGTGCCACAGGCACCACATCGAAAGTATTGTTGACAATCATGGCGTCCAAAGCAGCGATCTCGGCCTTCTCCCATTCATTCGCGTCCGGGCTGCGCATTGCTTCGTCATGATTTCGAGGAACATTCTCCACACAGAGAAAACAATGCTCGTCCTCCTGAGACATATCGTCCATGGTGCAGACAAGGCCGTCCTCATACCGTTGAGGTTTACGCCGTTCGCGTGAGCTGCGTCGAAGGATAGTTGGTTGCCCAGCCGCGCGTCGTTGGTCTTGAGGCGTCCTCGCTGTGTCAATGCGGATTGGCGGGAGGATTCTTCGTTCAACTGGTCCAAGCTGAGACTGCGCAGAGTTTGAGGCGGAATGTGACCGCGACTGTTCCGCACAATTGGATCAACTTCTTGAGGAGCGGATTTAGTCTGCGCAGTCGGTGGAACAGGCACTGGACGATGGTCACGTTGTTCAATTCCCCCATGACCATCGTCGTTGTCGCTGTCGTCGTCGGAGTCTCCGGCGTCCGTCACGTCGCCATCGTCCTTCACAAAGCGATCCT
>NW_008580223.1:40693-43718 GCF_000520115.1 Aphanomyces invadans | reverse complement strand
CCTACGTGTCTATGTGCTGAGATACTTTGAGACCGTGAACAGTGGCATGTTGACCCAGCACCCAGACCACCAGACCGTGGCTGTGCTAACAGATATGTGTCCCAATCTGTCTGCAGATCATTCACATAGATCTTGAGCATCAGGACGATGGTGTGATTGAATCGCTCGACGAGCCCCTGGCCCTGAGGGTGGTAGGCTGCACTCGCCAGCTTGTGGATTCTGAGCGTGGTATACATGGTGGTGGCGAGTTTGGATACAAAGTTTGAACCACGGTCAGTCAATAGCCTTTCGGGGACGCCGAATCGGCAAAGTACCTCATCGTCTGACGCTGGAAGACAAGACATCGCTTCCATCCTCTCCCCTGTGCCACCCGACCTTTGAGCTGTCCAAACTTAGAGTTCCTCGACTAGCCTCCCCACTCATTAGCAGCCTCGTTGCTCTTTCCCAACCAAACAATCGGTGAACATGACGTGGAAAGTAAGAATCAAGCAAGTTATTAGCAGGCTTACAAAGTAATGGCCGAAGACGGCGACCCGCCTTCGGGCAGCCCGGACACATCCGACCCCACTACGACTGAGTGATCCGACAACGATTCGACGCGCTGATGGTCGGGCAACACTGCGTGAGAAACTATAAAGTAATTGCTGAAGTCGGCGACCCGCCTTCTGGTAGACCGGAGACGTCCGACCCAGCTACGACTGAGTGATCCGACAATGATTCGACGCACTGATGGTCAGGCAACACTGCGTAGAGCCCGGTCTGGTTCTTTTCCGTCGTGGACTGTTCCCGGAGCCAACGCGGAGGATTGAAAATGCCTTGGCCTTCGTGCCGGACGTATGGAAATGGGACCGTCTGATGGGCCCATCCTTGTGATCCCGCTGTCTTAAACAACTCCCCGCACCACGCAAAGTCCTTGGGGTGAGCGTCGCGGGCCCACACTAACACGTCCCAAGCCCAATTTCGATGGAGATTCAAGGCCACGTCGGGCGAACACGAATATTGGCTGAACTTGGTCCGTGACCTGAGTTATGAAAACGCCGCGAAGTCGGGCCATCGCTTCGACCCGTTGAATGCCAAGTAGTCGAGCACGATGTCCGCCCGCGCGCCGCATCCAACATCTTCAGAGAACAAAGCTCCTGGATCAGCTTGGCCCAGAAAGGGTGGGGATTACCGTATAGGTACTGAAAGACGGTGTGCCCCTCCATGCGATACAGGTCCGTTACCAGGAGCAGCCACGCCTTATTGGCACGGTTCAGGTCCGACTTGGGATGGTTCGCGGATTGATCAGCCTAAAGACGATGTCTAAAGGATCTCGTCGATGGCGTAGCTGTCTCACCACGTGTCCTGGCTCGCCGTAATGTCCATACCCGATCCAGAAATATCGAGACCACACAACCTTGGCATGTCGTTCCCAGAATTGCCGCAATCGCTGGTTCCAATCTCGCTGGGCCACTGTCACACCCGGCAGGAAGGACTGAAAGGATTCGACCCAACGCTGCCACGGCTTGGAAGTCCGCAACTTCAGATACGCGTGCTTCGCCGCGTCAGACATCTCCACTTGGTCCAGGCGCTTCACGGCCTCGGCATCAAACACGATTGGGATCCGAGGAGTACTGGGAGCGACCGACCTTGGCTTCACCAGACCCTAGACCTCGCACTTCTGACCGCGCTTCGGCGTCGACTTATCTTCGACTTCGCCTTCGGAATCTGGTGGAGGAGAGCGAGGGGCCGACAGGTCTTCGTCACTGCTGCTATCGAAGTTGGCTTGGTTGAGAGCAAACATCCGACGACGTTTGAAACTGCCGCTGTCGACGTGGATCTCGTGCGATCAACTGCAACACGAAGTCCTTGTACTTCTCGTAGACATCAGGCGAAGTGAACGCTTCCGCGTTGGTCACTAGGCTGCTCAATTCCACTGCGCTCTGAAAGGCCGACGCATCAGGCAAGGCCCGTTCTTGCGCGAAGATGGCGAGATCGTCCGCGACGGACTGAATTTTGAATGCTGCGTCCCGAGCTCGACTCCAACTGGTCAGGTTGGAGTGGAGGAAGGCATTCAGAGTCTGACAGGCAACTGGAGCCCGTTCCCGTAGTTCACGGACAGGAACCGATTCGTCCGGAGGTGTGGAAGCCTGTCGGACTTCTGAAGCCGAAGGTTCCTCTGTGACGGATTAGGAACTCGAAGGGGCTGGTTGTGTCGCCGTCGCCGATGAGTCAGTTGGATGTGCCGCCATCGCAGCGAGACTAGTCCGAGAATGCCGCATGTTACCTGCTCTCACGAAATGGCAAGTCAAGAATTGAAGCCTAAGGAAAGGCTGGCATGTCCTGATCTACGATTGGTTGAATGGGGTGAATCTGGCCCATTGCCGATGAAGTCCATTCTCTGTCTCTTCGGATTCTGCACCCTTCAACCAAGACATCATCGTCTACCCGGTTGTTCGAATGAAGTCGAACTTTGAACGGGGGGTTTATGACGATGATGGCCGTCAAGTCATCCCTGTTCGTCCTCGAAGGGGCGATACCCAATGACTAGGCTTCGAAACTTAGAACTTTTAGCCTAGAGACGTTCGACATCCCTCTAGGGGGATGTCTTCATGTTAGATAGCTTACTTCTAAATCTCCCTTTAACCTGCACGTTGGAAGATACCTACTTCCTCCATCTTGCGCTACTCTTGGTGACGCCGAGAATATCCGACCCTGAAGTTCACCCTTGAACTTCCTTTTAATTTGTGCGCTTACGACTTCCCCCGTGACCGTCACACGTCCGTGGTCTTCAGCACGGTCCATGCTCGGTGCACGGGTCGCAGGGCTCACTGATCGTCCCGATCGGGATCGCGTTCCAGCGGAGCCATCGTGGTCGCTACCAGGGAGCTCCACGTCCTCAGCACGGATGTCGCCGTTCGTAGGAAACTCCATGCTCACACTCGCTAGCGTGTCCCAAGACAGCTAAAGAATTCTTTGTTGTCTTGCGCCGGTGTTCGTGACCGACGGCTTGCCGTGTTCACAACGGCGACCTCGATGACAAATC
>NW_008580223.1:35370-36677 GCF_000520115.1 Aphanomyces invadans | reverse complement strand
TCGCATTGTTGCTTGAGGAATCAAAGACACTGTTCTTGGCCACGTTTTGGAGCTATCGTGTACTCGATCGCGATAGGGTGCTGAGCTTCGTTGACGACGTGACCTCGTCGAACACGGCCGCGCCACGTTCGTCCCCGAGATGCGAACGGATGCTTTGACGAAGTGCGCCACCAAGTTTTCCAACGAGGCGTCAGGGGGGGGTTAGCTCGGGGGGGGATTAGCTCAGTGGTGCATCAAGTTGTTATCCCGAAGGTCAAGGTATCGATCCCCGATATTCTCGGAGTTTTTCCTGGGATGGAGGAACTCCAACCCCTCCCTGCAGATCCGAATAAATGAGCAGCGTACGAATACGAGGACCGAACTTCGAAGAAGTTCGGCCGAAGCACGAAGTATGAAGCGTCGGAAGGACAAAAACATCTGAAGAATTACCACCGCCCTGGGCCACAGCCGGCGCGTCAAAATAGTCGTAGCGGTACCCTGAAAGAACGGTATTTGTGAAGGCGACACTTGGCATTAAGGAGCACTTTACGTTGATGGGTAGTTTTCGATTTCTCACTCTCACATTTTGCTGTTAAGCCCCGCGCCTGAAAAGGAACGGGTCGCTAACAAAGCTTGCGCTGACTTCCGGGAGCTTGCGCCTCCCCTCGTTGGTGTTATTTGTGAGTCGTCTCCACGAGACACTATAAAGAATTCTTTAGTGCTAGACTCGTTAAAGAAGACTCGAGTGGCGCGACTGATCTGAAAAGTCCAGGGAGAATGAGCGACACGAGTGATAGTGACACCGCCCCTAGCGGGATGGTGAGCATCACGACCGTGACCCCGCCAAAACTCACGAGTTTCTCCCCAGAGGTTCTGGTCAAATGGACCAAGAAATGGAAGAAATTCCAACGCGACCTGAAATGGAATGCGTGCGCATGAAGCGCGATTACGCTACCGCGTTGCCGTCCATCCAGTCTTTGGCTGAGCCTGCCGAACTTATCGAAGGCATGGCTCGTTTTAGCTGGTTTGTTACAATGGACGAAGCGAATGACGAATTCATCTTGAAATGGATGAAGGAGATCATGTCAAAGCCCTTGAACAACGCGATTCCGAACGCTGAAAAAGAGCTCGAGAAATTACGATGGAACATATCTGAAAAGGATGTTACCATGCGCGTGGTCAATTTCCTGATAGAGGCTTCCAGCCTCATGAAGGGAATGGGATGTCGGAAGACCTCAAAAACGACAAGATGCGGAAGAAAATCTTCTCCGTGATTCTGTCGAAGGTCAAACCGGCGACGTTGCGAGCAAGTCTAACCGAAAGGGTAG
>NW_008580223.1:26072-28222 GCF_000520115.1 Aphanomyces invadans | reverse complement strand
CAGCAGGGCCCGTGAGGGTACCCCAGCCGTCAATCTGTTACATCACGATGAATGGAACAGAGTTCCTAGTCTCCGACGACTCCCTGAAAAGTATTGGGATTGACGTCGAACGACTACTCGAGCAAGTAGCCGAAAGGCAACGACTCGATGAAGGAGATGACTTGGAGGGCAAAGATGCCCCCGAGTTCGACCTCGACATCATGTTGGACGACGTCGTAGACTCCTACAATGACATCAATCAGGTCGAAAGATCTTGGGTAGAGGACGGAGAGCCTGAAAAGGTTAGATCCATTGTAAACACAACGGATTACGATGGAGTTAAAGATATGCTGAGCAAAGCGTACGAAGCCGGATTCCCAGAGGACCGTGCTGATGCGCTTGGCGCCATTGTGCGCAAGGCGGATATCTGGCGAACAAAGTTTCGAGCCAGTGACCCACCAGCGAATGTCCCTCCGATGTCCATTACGCTGAAAAGCGATTCACGCCCCTACCGGTGCGCGTCTAGAAAGGTGAATCCTCTGGAAAAGAGATTCATGGACGACTTTTGCAATACACTTGTAAATGCGAGAGTGATCTGGCAAAATGACCAGTCCAAGTATTGCAGTCCAGTAAATCCCGTCCTCAAGCCGGAAGGCAAGAGGATGAAAGAGACGAAAGTCCGGGAGTGGACGGAGGATGAAATTCTCCAACATTTCCGTTTAACCATTGACTACCCTGCTAAGAAATCAGCTCCTGAAAAACGGAGATCTGAATCTGATGCAGCTTTGGGAAGAGAACCCAAGCGCGCACGGCAGGATGAAGGGCCGAAAGGTCCTAACAACCGCAAGCGCAGACGCCAAAATCGCCTGGAATATGGTGGTGGCAAAGGCGGTGGCAACAATGATGGCGGAGCAGGGGGAGGCAATCCCCCGCCTGACAACGAAAGGAAGCCACCGTCGTCTGACAAGAAGGCCTGGAAAGGTAACTTCAGATCGGATAGCCGCGAACAAGGCGGTGGCCGAGGTTATGGACGCAGTGGCAATGGTGGAAGAGGCCAAAAACAGGGCCGACACCGCAACCACAGCAGTCAAAACCCAGAGCCCATCGACCGCGACGCAGGCTACGGCTTTGGCTCCTCTGAAGCATTGAGGGACAAAGCACGTGCAGAACGGGTGCAGTGTCAGTCAGAGATGACTAGACTGGTACGGTCCGAGTCGGACAAACAGCCGGAGCAAGAACTCCCGGCGTCCGATGAAGAAACAAAGAGACCGG
Source organism: Aphanomyces invadans (assembly GCF_000520115.1). Lineage (NCBI taxonomy): Eukaryota > Oomycota > Saprolegniomycetes > Saprolegniales > Verrucalvaceae > Aphanomyces > Aphanomyces invadans. The sequence goes on along the minus strand of NW_008580223.1, from coordinate 26,971 downwards.
CTAATATCAATGACGTCCCGTCGGAACCGTTGACTACGACTATAGCTCAGATGAGCTAGGCTCAGTCCTGTTCGTAAGGTCGAAGCGACCAAGTCAACCCCGAAGTGCGAACTATGCCAAGAAAGCGGCCATGCATGGAAAACATGCAAGAAGGGCACGCGGCAAGGGCGCAGAGGCAGGGCCAAAGTGCTGGGATTGATGAGGGGTAGTGAGGATTCATTGAATATACCTCATTTAAAACCCTATACTCATATGTCTTCCACACTCTCTTCAGCGGCTTTAGGCCGGAAAGATGCAGATGAGACACTGTGAAAGCAGAAGGTGAAAGCCCCATCCACGGGATTCAATTCGACCCGATGGACTATAATCCTCCCTCGAAAAGACGTGGTGTAAAGCCTCCAGTAGTCGTCGAGATAGAGGCAGAGTATGAGCTTGGATTTGTCTCTGAGGATGATGGCTACGACACGACGTTGGAAAACGCGTTGAGCCCAGCGAAAGAGGCCGCTGCAAAGCCACGAGTACTCCAGAGAGCAAAGGTCAACCAGATCCTCTCTAATCCAACCGGCGAAAAACGGTTGAATTTATTAAGGGTTCTTGACGTTCCGTATTGTGCGGATACAGGCGCTACGTTGAACATTATCCCTCAACCGATGGTTATGGAGCTGACACAGCTCCAGCCAGGCATGCATGTCCAGCCTCTTCCAAGATTGGTAAGGTTTTGCGCGTATTGTCGAATTACAGGCCGTGACAAGGCCGACGGACCCGATGGTCAAGTTCTCGAGCTTATCGGAAGAATAGCTCTGAGACGAACTATCTACACGACAGCAGGGCCCGTGAGGGTACCCCAGCCGTCAATCTGTTACATCACGATGAATGGAAGAGAGTTCCTAGTCTCCGAA
>NW_008580223.1:17748-18244 GCF_000520115.1 Aphanomyces invadans | reverse complement strand
GAGATGGGCTGATACCATCGGCGAGTACCGCTACATCATAGTACATATCGATGGTAAGCACAATGTGTGGGCCGATATGATGAGTCGATGGGGTCATTCCCCACCTCCCAACGCGACTACACGTCGTCTTGGACTACCTGATGATATTGTCATCTATCTGGCCTTGCCTGCCCCTTGGTAGCATGCGAGACCTGCGTGAGCCCGGCTCCCCCGAACTGGTGGTTCTGGCAAAGCTCCAGAGGTTCGAGCACCAATTAAACGACGCGAAGTTCTGCGTCCGTTGGATGACAAAGGGTTCATCTGGCCAACAATGGCTGAGATACTCACTGCCCAACGTGACACCACGACAAAGCCGCCTGCAAAGGCGAGCTTTGGGTTGGGCCCCGGCTATGGATCCCATCGGACGCCGAGGGACTCATCCAGCGCATTCTCGTGGTAGCCCATTGCGGAAGCATGGGCCACCGTGGTATACATACCATGTGTGCACACCTCCGCA
>NW_008580223.1:8584-9179 GCF_000520115.1 Aphanomyces invadans | reverse complement strand
TCAGAGCGCTCTTGACTTCATTGTCAAAGACGCCTACACGGGAAGAAAACACTCCGGCGACCTGAAAAGGGCCGTGATTGTTGACGCCCTAGCGCAACTCCGTTCTCGCATGGCATCCCTACATAAGGCGATCCGCGATGAACGTGAACGGACACTCTGGAGAAGCATCGCCAACCAAAAGTCGGCTTACTCTTTCGAGGTCCAGCTAGGTGACAATGTTCTATGGTCTCGCGTGGACGAGCGAAATACCCCAAGCTGGCAGTGACCTGGCTGGGTCCGTACATAGTTACGGAAGTACGCGAATGTTCATGCGTCATCAAACATCTTCTGACCGGTGTCTGCCGAGAGGCACACAACTCGAGACTTAAGCTATACGCTGAGTCGAGCTTTGAGATCTCTGAAGAAATCAGAGAACTCATCTCCGAGCAAGGTCTTATGGTAACAATCCGTGAGATCGAAGACATCAGGTACAACGCAACCCACAGTGGTTGGGAAGTCTACGTCCACTGGGCGGGACTAGAAGATGTTGAATCGACTTGGGAAAGACTTACTGACATCTATAGAGATGCTCCAGAAGTTGCCAAGAAATTCGTAG
>NW_008580223.1:0-882 GCF_000520115.1 Aphanomyces invadans | reverse complement strand
AAATAGAATAGAAAATATATAAATATATAGTATAGGCGCATATGGTCCTCTCACTTTTGATATCACCTGAATCAAAATTGAATATGCATTACCAAGTATATTAGAATAAAAAGGTAGTTGAAACTCTGCAGAACTTTCACTGTCATAGCCTGATGAGTCAGTCGCAAGTTTCAGCATTGTTCAGCGGCCTGGAGATGCGTGTGCTGCACTTATTCTTCAGCCGCGTTCTTACAGCCTCGGATGGCTGACTTAGACATATTTTTAAAAGCAATCTAAGCCGAGTACGATTGACCGGAAGGATGTGGTGCTGGTGTACTGTACTGACGGCCCATTTCGCCTTTTTCTATCGCCCACACAAGGTCGCTAAGCTGAAGATCTGAGTTGAGGTGGTGTGATTTCAACCAAGTGGTCTTGTAGAGACGCCATTGCAACTACCTCGATTTAAATGTTGGCCTGAATACTTGTATACAGCAATGTCTTGTTCAAATTCGGACGTGTGCTTGTGCAGGGCAGCAAAATGACCTTTCATCAACTGTCAAGGGTTTACTTTCCTGGGATGTTTCATGGAAACCTCCGACTATTTATATCGTTCGGTTACGGAATAAAATTGTTTATAGGAGAACCTAAAGATTCACAGTTGAAAATGACTATCATTCTTACCTTTGTTCGAGTATTCCTCTAAGCCAACTTGGTTTTAGATAATTCTATTGATAGATCCTTGAGACGTGGTGGTGTTCCGCGGCATTCGCGGAAGTGCGATGTGTGCCCTTAGAATATGACCAAGGACAAACGGCACTTGACTGCACGGACATCCGTTGGGTGGCTGCAATGTCACGGGGATTTCCGTGAAAAATACCTTGGTACGTGTGGCGTGGGCAAGCG
>NW_008580222.1:230870-231771 GCF_000520115.1 Aphanomyces invadans | reverse complement strand
AGTCCCACCACCTACCAACAACCAACAGCGCAATACACGCATTCCCCGTTCCCATGATGTGACCTGTCTGATCCGTCAATTTATCCGCGCTCGAAGCATGCGTTCAGTTACCTTCGTAATGGACAATGCACGATACCATAAAGGACAACCGCTTGATACCCCGCGTGGCAAATGGCGCAAGACAGACCTAATTGCAGCGTGTTTGAACTTCAACGTGAATGTGCAGCCCGATAATATGAAGAAGACAATATGGTTGCGTCTCAAACCTGTGCTGCGGCGCGTGTGGACCCCGTGGTGGTGACGATGGCGCGGGCCCGCGGCCACGATGTTGTTTACACTCCACCGCATCACTCGGATCTTCAACCTATTGAATTAGTTTGGTCAAAGGTGAAGGGTGATGTGGGTGAACAGTATACCGTTGACACGTCGTTTGATGATGTGCGCACGCGTCTCGCCGACACATTTGACGCCCTGCCTCAGGCTGTGATCTGGAACTGCGTTGAACACTGCGACAGCTTGCTACGAGAGATGTATCAGTTACTCCTCTCGAATGAAGATGACGATGACCCCCCTGCCGATGGATCTTCATCCGACGAGGCGTCAGAGGGCAGTTGTTCGAGTGATTCAGAGTCGTGAAATCACTTTGACACTGCATACACTGCGCGAAGCTCGCACTGCACGTACCGCACAAAGATCAGAGTGTTAGTCATCCTACCTTTACAAATGCATACCTCCATTTATATTCTATCATATTTTTGGTTTCGAATCACTTACTCTCAAATGCAATATTTACGACAAACCTAATCACTGGTCCCCTCGGTGCCGTCGACTACTGTGAACGCAAAAAGTAAACGATAGTTCGACAGATGGTCGATTTTCGTGGCTATTCAAGCGAAATCAA
>NW_008580222.1:219031-220620 GCF_000520115.1 Aphanomyces invadans | reverse complement strand
AGTATCCTCTCTTTATAAGCGTGTGAAGCACATCTACGATGTGTGCAAGCGTGTGAAGACCGTGCGGTTGTCCAACTTGTCGGTGGCAGTCATGAGAGACGGGTCCAGCGCTTCCTACCGCCATGTGCAAGCTTGAGAAGTTTTCCTGAGAAATTGATATTCTTTATACTAATTCTGTGAATTGTTTCAACCAATTGACAAGTGCTGTGTAGCGTGAAAGTTGGTGAATTTAGCGTCTGAGCTGGGGTTCGATTTCCTCATGCGTCATCTTATTTTTTCAAGTGGCACTTGAAACATTCACTATTTCAGGTGCAGTTTTCATCCGATTTAAGTAATTTTTGCCGTTGCGAGATCATTTTGCATGCCCTGTCCATCTCGAGCGGTCTTTTGGACTGGGAACTTGTCTCCTCGATGATTACAGCACACGATGTCTCGGCTTCCACTCGACTGTGCTATCACCAAATACAGGTCATTTAACATTTTACATATAACGTTATTGTCGAAAAGGCTGTGGTCGAGCAGATAGAAGACGAGTACAGTGTACTACACGCAAGTTTGGGGCAGTTGATGCGACAAGCCTGCACACAAATGAAGGTTTTCCTGCTGCCATTCCAAAGTCCGAAAGAGTTACTGCACAGGCGAAGCCAGCAAGGCGGCTGCTCTCGTATAGAACGACGAAGTAGAAACCCAGGCAGCGGTGGTGGCACTGGCGCGAGAGGTCCATCCGTTGGCCATCCCGCGCTCATGTCGTCGTCTCGCAGCGAACGGTATGACGACGCCAAGAAAAAGCTAGTGCTGGACCTAATCAATTTGAATGAAGCTGAGATGATCTCAAGAAACAAGCCAGCACGGATATGGAAGCGCAATTACCAGTCATGCTATACCGCGGCGCTGAAGCGGATACCATGGAGATCTACCGGATGAACAAATCGAAGCGAGAAGATCCGATGGCTCGGCTTTCTCTAGCGAAGAGCTGCTGCCACACATGTAGGACAGTGTTATTTCGACATGCATAAGGATTTCCATTGGTAGACATCGGAATATCCCTGAAGCCGCTTCAAGAGTATTCAAGGTGGCCAGAGCGAGAACATGCGTGGAAGTGCATCGTTATTCCAACCTGTGGCGGTGCTGCATCACGCCAGAGTGTCCTGACCACTGCGTGTCACCACATTGAGTTCTTAGGGGTGTGAACATTAAGAACGAAAGGAAAAGTGTCCTTTGACGTCCGCGTCAAAAACGTAGGTCTCACCGTGGCCTTGTTGCTGAAAGTCGTTGATGTGTGATTGAGAGAGCGATATTTAATTCCTCGAATTCAATTTGTGATATCAGCGCCATGTGCATGCGTTTGATTCCCTGCAGGGATTTCTCGCAACGTTGTCCAGGCTGTCAAGCCGAACGAGACAATGTTGTGGGTTGATATCCTGCCGCTGTCGGACAGGTAGTGCAAGGTCTTGCAAAGCGTCCTAGTCGCGTCAATCATGTCGTCGACAAGGATGCTGTTAGAACGCCTTACTTGCCCACGAGCCACTCGCGGAAGATCTTGGCGCGGGCGACACAAAGACAAATAGTAATGACGCGGGCACACTGCT
>NW_008580222.1:209704-210261 GCF_000520115.1 Aphanomyces invadans | reverse complement strand
TACAATGCAATATTGCAAATTGTAATGCAATATTGAAGTGGTCCTGAGTCACGACCACTTCCCGCGCTTGCACACGGCGATGGGAAGCGCTATATCCGTCACTCATGACTCCCAAAGACAAGTTGGACAACCTCTCAGGACCGCTTCCCAGGCTTGCACACATCATACGTGTGCTTCACATGCTTGTAAAGAGCGGATGACATTAGAATTTTCCTCGTATCCCAAATTATTGACTTGAAACTTTTTATATTTCCACATTCTGTGTGTTGGTTGGTTAGCTCAGTGGTAGCGTGCTGCCGTGGAAACCGAAAGGTCGAGGGTTCGAATCCCTCTGCCCCCCGTTTTTATCAGAGTAGTTAAGAATTAATTGAAAGATCTTTTTATGATAAATTAGCAATTAAAAATATGTTAGATAGTAGCTGAAACCTCTTTATGAAAATGAGTCGTTCTTTGAATAGGGATTTTTGATTTCGCTTGAACATCCACGAAAGTCGACCATCTGTTGACATATCGTTTACTTTTTGTGTTAAATTCGACGATGTACATCGTATTTCTAA
>NW_008580222.1:193118-198469 GCF_000520115.1 Aphanomyces invadans | reverse complement strand
GTTCTGTAGAGAAGAGGGTAGCATAACTTGTGTTCGCCACCAGGACTCTCCTCGTGTACTGTAGAAACCTCACGACTGCTGTCAGAATATCAAGATTAACTTGCTTGATTGCAAGGCCACACACTGAAGAGCGGGTAAGACCGACCCAGGCATGCCTTGCTCGCAGCTCTGTGATACCGTCAGCTGGCAGACCAACGTGTTCCGACGAAGCATTGGAAATGGAGACTTGATATAAAACGGAGAAAAGGTTTTGTTCAAACAGGTACAGACTGTCTACCTCACGACGACACAAAGAATATTGCGTGCAACCCAGTGGCGCTTAAATGCCGCACCAGACTGTGCCAAAGTCGGCCTTGTAGTAGTCGCAGTCGCTCTTGGTGTATTCCACCGGCAAACACTGGTTCCCGGCCGGGTAGTAGCATCCGCTGCAGTTGGTGCACACGTCAGGTTGTGCAGACGTGGGCGAGGGGGTGGTAGTCTTGGGCTTTGTCGTGGGCTTGGTTGGAGTCGGCGACACAGTCGGCTTGGTCGTAGGGGAAGGGGAAGGCTTAGGGGTCGATCCGCTAATCGTGGGGAACGACACAAACTCAACGACATTGCACGTGCCGTTGCCAGCCCCGCCGCGCTTGAGGCGGATATGTCCAGCTTCGCCCCAGTTGGCGCTCCACGAGTTGCGGATCTTAATTGACGACGCGTCATATCCCACAGCAATGACGGCGTGGTCGGAGATTGCGCCAGGGCATTGCGAGACCACACCGCTGCGGTAGTTTTGCCACACAGCGTTACCCGCCTCGACAGCCACGGACACAGGCTGGTTGTTCAGTGCAGCGATAGTGGCAGACTCGCCATTCACCCGTACTGTCGCGCCGATGCTGAGCTGACGCTTGGTGCACGAGTTGGCACACGATCCAGTCAAGCCAGTGGTGCCAGACGTGTAGGGAAAGTCCTGCTCCAGGCACACGCCAGTGCTGACAAGGTAGTCGATGGCAGCATCCTCATAGCCACCGCTGCAACCGTTGCTGTAGCCGTTGGTCGAGCAACTCGTCACTTGCTGTTCGGACAAGTCGAGGAGCTCTCCCGACGCGAGGCAGTGTGCAGATTCAGAAGTTCCCACAGACGAAAAGGCCCAGCAAGACCCGCAGTTACCTTGGTTGCGAATGGGGTTGACACAGTTGCCGGTGGTCCAGTCCACCGATGCAGCTCGAGGTGCCTTCAGGTCGACTTTGGCCGACGGGAGAGCATTTGCAGCGTTCAGGCCTTGCTGGAACGAGCGACCGACCACAAGGTCCTTGAACTCGGCTTCCGTCATGAGAGCAAACGGGTGGTTGTAGTCGAATGTGGCTTCGGGGTTGTTGCGGCGGGCCTCCTCAATGCGAACCTTGTTATCGTAGAAGCGCTGGAGCGCGTCCGTTTCCGCTTCTAACGGGTTTGAGCCTTGGGGAGCGCGGGGCAGCAGACCCTGGGCCGCAGCCTTCGAACCAAACTCTTGGCGCCACTTGGCCAACTCCTCGCGCAGCGTCGTGCGTTCGTCGGACGATAGGGTGGTTACGGATTGCTTGGTGGCGGCGGCGGATGCAACGACGAGAGCGACAAACAACTTCATGGTGGCTAGCTCGCAAATTCAAAAGTGACGGCTAAATCGAAGGGTAAGTTTTGTCTTATCTGGTCTGGAATCATACAGGTTGCAGCTACATAAGCGTCTGATATGCATGTCAATACTTTACAGCTAGAAATGTTTGAATTCAATTGTCCAAATCGTTGGTTGCAATAGTCACAAGAGCTACATCACTGATGGTATTCTTGTGAGGTTTCCAGCATTACGATTTTTCAAAATTGTGACATCCGGCTGGTCCAGGAAGGTTGAAAGAAGCTTCCAGCTCGAACGTGCTTCATAGGTTGAGGGCCTCGTCTAGAGGGTGCAATCTAATTCCTGCACTTTTCATTTCGAGTCCGAGCTAATAAATATGGGGCGGCCGCGTTGGCGCTTCATTGTCTACATCAGTTTCTGTAGCATGTAGCACGGGTCGACTAAACTGGTGGGTCGTGTGGTCCTGTTGCCGGCCCTCAATTGGGCTCGAGCGGATTTTCAGTTGGTGATCCAAATTCTGATTCTGATTTTGGAATGAGCTTACTCACGGCCGGCAGCCGCAGGATACTCAGTACGCAGGCCGCTAATGGATACGACTTATGCTGTTCATGCACGTGTGTGAAGCCCATACAACAGCCTGAGCACAGTGCGGCACAAACCATATTCTGGCAGACACGACGGGTTGTGCCCTGAGTACAGTGAACCCCGGAAAAGCCGACACCCAAAAAAGCCGTCCACCTCCAAAACATGATCTGTTAATAAAATGAACATATTTTATTAAAAATAAATTCTACAACCTGTATATTTTAATGTCACTTCATAATTGTCATTCTTTTTGACAAATTGTAGTGCGGATAAAAGACAAACTGTGATTAACTACAGATTTCCCCCTCTAACCAAACGGGCCTTACTTTATATATTTTGTAAATTTATACTCTGGAGTAGAATTTAATTTCAGAGGTATTTCAAACTTTTGAACACGCCAGCGTCGTAAAAATAAGTCGCAACATGAAGCATCGATTGACCCTTGTCGAGTTCATTGGCACGGCCGCGAACCCTCGTTGTTTCATTGGACGACCCGCCGAGGAGCTTGGTTTCTACTACCACTCAAGCAAAAAGGGTTGGATGAACTCTCATATTTTTAATCAGTACCTGGAAGCCCTGGATGCTGACATGGCCGAGCATGGCCACAAAGTCCTTATGTTAGTGGACAACGCGCCGTCGCATTAGGTATTGACACTACAGTTTTGTCAAACGTTCGCGTGAAAATGTCGCCACCGAACACCACAGCGCGCCTGCAGCCGCTAGATGCGGGTATTATTGCGGCATTCAAGGCGAAAATGAAGAAGACACAGCTACAGAACGCCTTAGATAAAATCAATTCCGTTGTTGTAGGACAGCAGGAAAGGTTGTATGAAGTACCTCTTGATGTTGCGATGGGTTGGGTCAAGGACGCTTGGCTCTCAGTGTCGCGATCAACTGTGGCCAACTGTTGGGCCCGAACTGGTATTCTGGATGGCGAACTCGCCGTATTCAGTAGTAGATTGTCCAGTTTGCAAGTGAACGATTGCGAATAAGCAAATAAATGGTTGCCGTCAATATCGTTTGACAATTTAGCCCTACATAAATTCATATTCTGTTAAATTTGTTCAGGGTCAGCGTTCAGCTACGGGGGGGAATCAGTAATTGAAATTCTTCTTGTTATAGCCAATCAAGTTGAACTAGTTCATGTAATTCAATGGATTGATTTTATCCTTTCTCAATGCATTTTCAGGATGAAACGACCATGTCGGCTTTTTCCGGGGTTCACTGAATACCATCTTCACTGAATTTGACCCAGGCATTCCTGGGTGATTGTACTCGCAGCTGGAACTAATATTAGTAAGGATTCTTGCATTATACTACAAAGTAAACATTCTAAGGTATAGATAGTATCACTGAAATTTTGAGATTTCGCACGCTTGATTACACGTTCGACTCGCACAAGCCTCGACACAAAGGAACTCACACGCAAACTGCCGAAAAGCAGAAAAACAGCGGCATACGAGGCATCGCACTTAGTAGCCGCACCACACAGTGCCGTAGGTCGAGCTGTAGTAGTCGCACGAGTTCTTGTCATACTCGGCGCCCAAGCACTGGGAGGCGGCCGGGTAGTAGCATTGGGTGCACGAACCGCACACGACAGGACGAGGAGCAGGCGTTTGAGTAGTCGTGGGCTTGGGCTGGGGAGTGGTGGTCTTGGGCTTGGCCGTGGTGGTCGTGGGGGCGGGAGTTGGCTTGGGCGTGACACCGCCGATGTTGGGGAACGACACAAATTCGACGACGTTACACGTGCCTTTGCCAGCTCCGCCACGTTGCAAGCGAATGTGTCCGGCTTCGCCCCAGTCCGCACCCCACGAGTTGCGGATCTTGATCGACCAGGGGTCGTACCCCACGGCAATGACGGCGTGGTCGGAGATCGCGCCAGGGCACTGGGTGATGATGCCGCTGCGGTAGTTCATCCACTCGGCGTTGCCCGCTTCGACAGCCACCGACACAGGCTGATAGTTCAATGCCATGATCGTGTCGACTTCGCCATTCACGCGGACGGTCGACCCAACTTGGAGCTTGATCTTGCCGCACGAGTTGCTGCACACACCGGTATCATTCGCGTCGCCCGACGTGTAAGGATAATCGCTTTCCAAGCACACCCCTTCCGCCGTGATGTAGTCAAGTGCAGCATCTTCAAAACCACCATTGCAGCCCATGTTGTAACCGTTGGTCGAGCAACTCACCACTTGTTGCTCGGACAAGTCGAGCAGTTGTCCCGTCATGATACAGTGGGCCGATTCGGCCGTCCCCACCGATGAGAAAGCCCAGCACGATCCGCAATATCCTTGAAAACGAATGGGGTTGACGCAGGGGCCGGTGCTCCAGTCCACCGACGACGCTTGGACGCCACTTGGGGCGATGTTGACCGATGGGAGCGATTCAACGGCATTGACGCCTTGCTGGAAAGAACGGCCCACAACGAGCCGCTTGAACTCGTCTTTGGTCAAGAGAGCGAACGGGTGGTTGTAGTCAAACGTGGCTTGGGGGTTGTTGCGGCGGGCTTGCTCAATCGCGAGCTTGTTATCGTGGAAGCGCTGCAGCGCGTCCAATTCCGCCTCCAACGGGTTCAAGTTTTTGGCAGCACGGGGCAACAGACCCCGGGCGGCGGCCTTGGCACCAAACTCCTGGCGCCACTTGGCCAACTCCGCGCGTAGCGCCGTGCGTTCATCGGACGAGAGAGTGGTCACGGATTGCTTGGTGGCGGCAGCGGAAGCAACGACGAGGGCAGCAAACAACTTCATGGTGTCCAGCTCGCGAAGTCAAAAGTGACGACCAAGTTGCCAGGAATGGTTTGTCTTTCCTGGTTTGGTAGTGAACCGACTCGTGATTCATGAAAACTTCTACATGCAGCAGCACCTCTGATTTGCATGTCCAAACTTTGCGACCAGGAGTTCTACCTCACTTGTCCACATCATCAAATCAACGTGCTTATCAGTGCATGGGTCTCATTCGGAGTTGGCCGAGGTGACCGTTTCTGTACCAACAGTAGGATTATACTAGTGTTAGTAGGCGCGCTACTTTAGCAACAAATGTCGAACTGCGAAGTTGGATATCCCAATTCCACTTCAGCTTTGCAAAGCACTAATGTTAATGGATTTAATCCCGCAAGTCTCTGCAAAACCAGGATTTTAATGTTCTCATACAATTATTTCGCGCTCAGTATCGCGAAAAA
>NW_008580222.1:185719-189840 GCF_000520115.1 Aphanomyces invadans | reverse complement strand
TACTATCTATACCTTAGAATGTTTACTTTGTAGTATAATGCAAGAATCCTTACTAATATTAGTTCCAGCTGCGAGTACAATCACCCAGGAATGCCTGGGTCAAATTCAGTGAAGATGGTATTCAGTGAACCCCGGAAAAAGCCGACATGGTCGTTTCATCCTGAAAATGCATTGAGGAAGGATAAAATCAATCCATTGAATTACATGAACTTGTTCAACTTAATTGGCCATAACTAGAAAAATTTCTTCGAAATGAACGAACGGCATCCAATGGACTTAAAGCCAGTAGGGAGTTCGTAAAGATCCCAGGTACCTTTTAGCATCAGGGATGCATATTCGGTGTTGGTGGCTTTGATCCATTCTTCGTGTTCAGACGAAGTATGGACGTGATGGAGTGCAGTTGGCAGACCAGTTGATTCATGAGCAAAGGCGACGAGAATGCTTTGATGCTTGGCATCTTGAGAGCCCTCAGTGATAGTGTCGTCAAAAAGGAATTTTCACGAGGGCGACGACGAAGAGATGAATCCAAGAGAGGACACGATTCCATGTCGGGAGAGTCATCGAGGTAGACAGGATGGTGAGGAGGAACAGGTGAAGCAAAGAGTTCAGATGGGCAACTGGTCGAGAAGCAGTAACGTCAGACTCTGAAGGTGGAGCGGATGGCGAGGTAGAGTCGACGGCGGTTGGGTTCGGAGACGATGGCTGTAAATACTCATCAGGGGGGAATCGCTTGGCAAATCAGGCGCGGATGGAACAACGGAGGGAGCTGTGGTAGAGTCAGAGTCCACATAGCGTGAGGAGGACGAATGCGACCTGAGCGACGAGAAGGCGGTCAAGTTGCGAAGAAGCGTGAAGTGGAGGTGGCAGGTCGTCGATGAAGTTGCCTTCTGTTTGCTCCAATGAAGAGGGAGAAGAAGCAGCAATGTAGAAACTCGTGGCTTCATTGAACACAACGTCCAGGCTTACGAGGGCCTTTTCAGGAATATGACAGTACAGGCGATGTCCCTTAGCGTCTGGTTCATGACCTAGATACTTCGTGCGGATGGACTTCGACGAAAACTTTAAGCGCTCATGTTGCTCGACATGGGCAAAGGTTTCGCAACCGAAAATGCGCAAATCTGACAAGTCAGGACGGGACTTATGCAGACACTCGAATGACTTAATACCAGACGTGGTTGAAAAGTACGAACGATTGCTCAGGTGTACAGCATGAGAGACTGCTTCGGCCCAAAATCGAGGCAGCGCATTGTTGTAATGAAGCATCGCTTGAGCGCATTCAACGAGAGTGCGGTTAATCCGTTCGCTACAGCCGCACTGCTGTAGAGTGTGTGGGACAGTCTTCTCAGGAAGGTTCGTTCTCGACGAGGAATGACGAAAACGCAGCAGAGGCATATTCCCCTCCATTGTTAGAATGTAGACAACGCGCCGGTCCTTTAGATTGCGTGTGGTAATAGGCAACGAAGCCTTTGAAACACTGGAGTGCATCTGGCATGTGCTGAAGGAAGAAGACGTAGCCATAGCGCAAAAAATCATTGGTGAACACAATGAAATAACGTGTGCGACCACTGAGCGCGGGATGACGCATCGGTCCACAAAGATCCGAATGAAAACGGGGTTCATCGGTAGACGACAATGAAAGTTGTGGAAAGGTAGACGAGATTGCTTTCCGGCGAGACAACTCGAGCAAAAGTGGTGCTTTCAGTTGTGAAGCTCAATGCCAGTCGTGTATTACTTGGTCTTCACCGTGTGCCTGAGGCTGATGTGACCCAACCGGGCAAGTTAAGTGTCAGCATCGGTAGTAGTCACAAGAGAGTGACCAATGATAACATCTGGAGCATTGAACTCGACGGAAGTAAAAGGATTGGTGATTTCCAAGAAATACAAGTTGTTCCGGTAAATAGGTCTGGTCATCGCGTGTGAAGGAGCAATCGGCTTCACAAAACACGATCTCAAAGTTCTTGCTGACAATGTGAAGGAGCAATCGGCTTCACAAAACACTATCTCAAAGTTCTTGCTGATAACGCGGGAGAGTGAGAACAGGATGAATTGAATTTTCGGGATAATCAAGGCATCGCCCAAGGCAACGGGAATGACGCCAGAGGGGCTTTCATTTCAAATACTGGGAATGTCAGAATGCAACGCCCACCTTGTCTTCGATGTCACGTGAAATTCTGGATTCTGGTTGGCCGGAGATCTTCGAATTTTAATGAGGATTTTAGCCTATCACAGTGCCTTTGACTAATTTTAATCACTTCAGAGCGAAATTCAACATACAAGTCGCATATAAATCCCGCAGGCGCGAGCATATAAATTCCGCCAATGATGCTGTAGTATTTCAATATTGACATATGATTGAATAGTATTCGACGTATATCACAAACTTCTTCGGTGGGCACATTCTGTCTATCCAAGCAGTACAAACCCTCGTCCATTGATCGTCATATCGCCACCATATACAGCACGCACTGTGCTAAAGCGAGGGCGGAGTTTTTCAAAACAAGCAGCGTTGTTGTAGTAATGATTTGACGCACCAGAGTCCATAATCCATTCCTAAGCTACGTCATGGAGTGGAGCGGAGGATTGTAGTGTAAAATGACTCACAATTGGCAAGCATACTGATATGGTGGGTAGAAGACAGAGCTTGGCGACGTCGATTGGAGCCGGACGACGATGTAGATGATGAGCTACGGTTGCGCTCCGACGAGGCAGGTGCAGGAGAATCCGCAGGCGGGGACGTGTTGTTCGGGGCGCGGCGTGGACCAATATTGGAATGCTGCTCGTCGTTTGCGACGGCACACATCCTCAGTGTGGTTTCTTATATTGCAGTAGGTGCAGACGGCGAGGGCGTCGTTGCAGTGACGGGAGCGGGATCGTTGGTTTGGACTCAAAGTTTTCATTAATGCTGCATCCGAAGATTCTTAAGAACTTCGGATCTCCGCATGATTGAGTGAGCAAACAACTTGGATAGCGACGTGTCATCGATGGCTTCGCCGTGTCGAAAAACATGGACTTGAGAGTTAATGAAGGATTCAAACCGCTGGTCGTGGCTGTTTAGGAAGATATGAACTTGGAGTTTGGCGCCGATAGCTATTCCAGCATCGAGTACATCATCCAGAAGAATCTTGAAACGATCGCAATACGCACGGTCTGATTCATTGTGGCGGATGCTAATCTCCATCAGAGTTTGACACAGATAAGATTCGCCCATAAAAGACTTGTTGCCGTAGCGTTTGCGTACGAGCTTCATCATGGACGCAGCAGTCGGTTGATTGGAAAGCATACGCAAAGTGCCATTGACAACTTCAAATACCACCTTGAATTCGAGGTACGCATTCAGTTGACACCCCCATTCATTGAACGACTTTCCGTTGAACACATAAATAAAATGAATAACATCCATGGTTCAGGACAATGAATGTAGTGGAATATAAAACAACTTATTAAGTGAATTAGTTGCAACCGCGAGACTTGATAAGTTGTTCGATAAGCAGGGAGAAAGTTCGAAGTGGTACTGGATGTAGTCGACGACTTTGTGGTCGGAATAGAGAAAATCCCTTACAAGTACTTTTTGGAAACGCTTCGAAATTTGTTCGACCCGCTTAAGTGCAAGATCTTGTTGGACTTTATCGGCCCTGGTGTCTTCCTTGAGGCGGCGAAAAACCTTTTTCAACCACGCGGTCATCTTCGCCTTGACTTGACACGTCTTGCGCAACTTGAACCCTTCGGTCGCATTCATGAGGGAATTGACGGGATTTCGCATAAAAGGCAAACCCAACAAGAAGTTCAGTGCCAATGCAGACTCACACTTAAAGTCTTTCCCAGTGAAGGTACTGCCTCGTATGCTCACAGAAGGAGATCAGGTAGAGCTGTAGTGATGTGGAGCTCGACGGAGGGACGCAGGCTGACGACGCGGACGGCAGCAGACAATCCGGTAAGGTGCGATAAAATTCCGGCTAAGTGCGGAATTCTTGACGCGGTGTGTTTGGCCTCGTCGGCGGGGGATGGCGGCGGAGGTTACTTGGACTCACAACAAATTGAGTGTAAATTGGAAATCGAGTGATTAACACTCCGCGAAGGCATCCGGGGGACCAAGGTTAGGGTTATCTGAATATATTTCTTTT
>NW_008580222.1:181657-185108 GCF_000520115.1 Aphanomyces invadans | reverse complement strand
GGAGAGCGGAGAAGGGAACGACGACGATGGCGACGGCGCGCGTCCGTCGCAACCTTGGAAAGCACACATGAGGTAAAACTTCTCCCGGACTGCTTGCAAACGCGATCATAATAACGACCGCCATGGTGCTGGTGCACGCTGTAGACGTTGCGATCGCTGCGTATTTTGGTGTGTCTGGTCTACGCGCTGTACGTAAATGTGATCTTGGCGTGATTATGGACAGGATCATGTCGAAAATGGGCGAGCTCAAGGAAGATAAGGGCACCGTCATCGAGAACAACCACACAGTACGTCGGACTGCCCCCCTCGTTCTCCTACCGCCGCATGAAGCTCGTCCTTGGCAAGGACGGCTACGATGCGTCGCTGGCGTGCATGGCCGGCCACACGCGGCTTCATGCATCTTTGGTCGCGATGGCGACGTTCTTTCGGGCAGAGTCCCTCGATGCTCAGACACTGTACACACTCATGGTATTGACGCTGGACGCCCCCCCCTCCAGTGCGCAACCATCAAATAGGTAGCACACAAGATGCCGTCGAGTCGCCATCGCGACTACTGCTACCTCGAGGTTCCCACGCATGCCATGGCCTCTCCAACCTAACTGGCCTTCCTCTGCTACTAGAGCCTCGGATAGTTCATCGATCCCAAGTCCAGGTTGGGCTGGCTGCGTGTGCTCCTTTCGTTGGACGTCCCTGTGTGCCCGCCACTCCCATCCTCGTGGGGCCTGAATCGGTTCAAGTGGTTTCGGTCCGGCCATGTCTTCCTTGAAAATGCCGGCATCGAGTTGCTCAATGCTACGCCATGCTCACTGCCCCTACCGACCTTGTGCCGACCGCGAACTAGCACCACTCGATGAGTTTCATGCGGTCGTGGGTGACGCAGGTCATGCCCATACCGAACGTCTTCCTCACCCGACGCGCCGCGGTCAAATCCTTCTTGCCCACCGAAGCGCTCCGGCCCAAGGACTCGGTCAGGTCGTGCATGCTGTGCACGAAGCGGTTCCGCTTGTTCAGCTCGAAGCGCCACTGTTGGGAGTGTGGCCACGTCGTGTGCTCGAAATGCAACCTCACGTGGACGATGGGTGCTGATGGTTTGTTGTAAATATTGCAAACTTGAAATAAGTAGTAATGTAGGAACGAAAATGCCGATCGTTTTTATTGTACGTGGGTTTGTCTGTGGCCAAATTGAAACCGACGAGTTGTTTACCTATCTTACGGATCACGTCTACACCGTTCAAGAAACGGTGTGGATGGACAAAGACGTTTGGCTCTTCTACCAGAGGGAGATCCTTAAACAATTCGAGCTTGTCGGCCCAACGACGCTGCTGGTGAATAACTTGTCAGCCCATGTGTCCGTCCCAGCACGACGGTTCGTGGACGACGAGTTGTACTCGTTTCTGGAGCCCCTGTCAGCAAACACGACGAATGTTTGTCAACCACTGGATGTCGGGGTGATTGTCCCTCTGAAGGCAAAGATGCACGACCTATGGCTCCGTGAAATGCCCGTGATTTCTGCTGCGGACAAACGAATGAAAATGATCGAACGTACCATCACTCCGTGGGAATCGATAAGTGAAGAAATGATCAGAAAGTCGTTCATGAAAGCCTTGCCCACCGTGGCGCCGGAACGTAACGAGCCATGAGCTCAGCAAATGTGAAACATGCGTGGATTATTGCAATTTTATCGATTGTATTGTCGACGTCGAAGCACTCGCGCGGCATTCGCTCTGGGCACGATGAAGGCTCGAGCACATCGCTGTTGGAGAGTTGGCCCTCCCGGCGGCGACCGCGGGACGCCATAGTCGTGCTCACATTGCTCACGAACGCGTCGGAAGCAAATGACTTTATCATTGCCGTCGTCGTGTCACCGTCGGTGTCGGCACACTGGAGACAGATGCGCAGCGCCGTCGTCACATACGGCCAACACCGCCGTCATGCGGTCGGAATGCTTTTCCGAGGAGTCACTTTAGCGTCGGCGCCATACGGCGTGATGGCATGCCGTAATACACTGGCGTCTCGTCGACAATAATGATGTCGCGCAATGGTACGTTGCTGTGCTTGGACTATGTTGAGGCAAATATTTCCTTCTTCTCAGACAGCTCGGTATGCTTTAATTTGGAGAAGAAGGAACTCGCTGAGCAAATCCATGACGGTGAGCAAAGTGTTCGCACAAGCCGAGGAGTCCAGAGTAGCCAGTGCCTGCTGACGCCTTCTCGCCGAAATACTGGTCGACCCAAGGTGGTTGGTGCGTCTTTATCCACGTAACCATGTGGGCCGCGGTGAGGTGGTGGCCCTCATCTCGTACAGATCGCATGAAATGTACCTAGTCGTCAGAAATATCATTACGAAGGGTCTAACTTGGCCTCCAAGGATGAGGCGTCGCTTATTGCGCAGGGTTGACATGTAGCGGTCATTTTTTCTCAGCCACGTCAGCCATGTTAAACGAGGTATCCCTTCTAAAGCGCAAATCCAACTCACAGGATGCGTCGAGTTCTCATAAGCATCATCAGCTTTATGCGAGTGTCGATGCTATATCGCCGCTGGACGGGCTGCGGGAGGTCAGGTGTTGGCACCAAAGTTCAAAGTGCGAGGGATTTTCGAAACGACGAATCACATTGCGTTAAAATTCAATGGGTATTTATCCAATTACTGCGTGAAATGTAATTGTGACTATATTTCACCGAAGCGGCATTGCTCATCAGATGTTCAATTATATTCGAGTACCACTTTGTCGAGTTTTTATCAAGTCGACTGTAGACTACGACAATGTTCGCTTTCTGAAACTTCTGAATTAGACAACTCTAGGGCGATGTGGCTTCCACTAGCTTTCACTTGCGAAAGGCTCATGTTATATGCAGAAACCGCAGATGCTGTATGGCGCCTGTAAGACGATATTTGATTTGACGATCAGATGTTTCACGTCGATGTGTCTCAACATTTAGTGCACGCAATATTGGATCTAGAGCATTTACCATTGAGTCGACGTCAGCGGCAATTCCATCATGGTCAAGCGATGTTTGCCCTCACTTCCACATGCGTGAAACAGCCTTCCAGATGGACGAGAATGTTAGGAAGTTGATTTGTATACTCCACGAGGCAGTTGGCCATCATTACTTTGTGCCAGGAACAACTCGTAGTTGGCGCGACGCTCGTAATTGCGGAGCTTGCGTTTGTAGTACAGTGCTGGACAGTGAAGATAGGTACACTTGTATTTTCGTCGTAAAATTGCTGATTTTTGTCCAATCAAAGCAGGGTTTGAAACCCTTGGAGCAGCTGCCAACAAGCTACACGGAGCTCTTTTTAAATACCCTTGACGTTGTGTTCAGGCCGAGAAAAGTAAAAAAAACTGAAATGAATGGACTTTGAGCCTGGACAGAAAGAAAGGTACAGCGTAAGAAAATCGTCATTTCTGTTCGTGGAGTTCTCCGTTGACGCTCCAAAAGACAGGTATGGA
>NW_008580222.1:174245-178362 GCF_000520115.1 Aphanomyces invadans | reverse complement strand
GACTGTAGTGTGCATGTCAAGTTCCGAACCGCGTTTAGAGCCTGCGTGGAAGGCGCTCCCGCGTCGTCGAGCGTCGGACTATGCTGGCCGTGGGTGTCATGCACTTACTGGTGTCGACGATATGTATTTCTTTCGCTGGCGCAAGCTTCATCCATATCACCGCCACTGTTACGACGATGAGAATCTCCAACGCTTCACACGTCGTGTGTTGTGAATCCAATTTTGCTGGTTGGTCTTGAGCCCTTGTGACTGGCAAACTAAGCCCACGCAAATCATTTTTAACTCGAGCCAAGGCACGTACGGTGACGGCAGGCTCGCGAGTTTGCGGACGGAATAGGTCAAAGTGCTGTAGTACATCCTCATTATAACCCCGTCGCCGCCGCCTTCTAGCTGGATCCACCTCATGTCGATGTTGCAGCTGCCGTTCATCGTGGCGTTTCAAGGAATCGTCTGACACCCGGCCAAACGGTTGTGCCTGACGGATTACGTGTACTAGGGGCGTCTTTCACGAGAGACACATTGGCATCGCGACAACGAGTCAAACAAGATGGCCAAAGACACCTTTGCGTTGCTGGGAGATGCTAAACGCGCTCGACAAAAAATCCCTCGCTGTAAACAACGTGACCATTTTTGAAGCGGATAATGAAAAGGTGCGTCCTCGTTGATCGACGAGCCGAATGGCGAGACTACGGCGGCAAGGTAGGCATATTACGTGCTATGTATGATTATGACTAATCTGTGTCATGCAGTTTGGGTCAATGTGGCAAGGCGACAGGGGCTCCAGCAGTGCCACGCGGCGGTAAGAACAAGTAGGCGGAAGGAAAGATACTGTCCATCAGCCACACCGTTCGAAGTGTAAACGTACACTACAAACGTCTACCCAAGAAAACGCAAAGACACAGTCGCCTTCCAAAGGGACAACTTACAGACAGCACCCTAGTGTTGAGATCTTCCTGACATCATAGTGCTTGTACGGTCCACAAAGAAAGGATGCAACGAAACTCGCAGAGCTGCGTATCAGCGGCAGCTACCGTTCGGCCTCTTCTCTGTCGTTTATTGATTGCTTCCTGTCCAGGGAGTATCTATGTCGCCGACACCGGTAACCTTCAACCGCCGCTGCCACCCTGACCCCCGACGGTCGCTGAAGTTCAAGTCGCATCTCAAGCGGTCTATGAACGCTTAAGTGGCTCTCCGCGTCGCCAAGGCGTTGGTCTTCTTTCACGACCGCTGCATCATCCACCGCGACCCGCATGTCCCATAATGTGCTGTACAACAGTTGACAACTGGCCGACTCTACGGTGGCCAAAACAACCAGCAACGTGAGCGGACGGGGTGCGTCGTCGGTACGAATCGTTGGATTGCCCCGAACGTGCTTCAGTAACATCCTGTCTGTGTTGCGCCAATGTGTTCGTTTGGCGTGTACTGTTTGAATTGGCCTCAACAAAGCCCCGTTTAATGGTCTGCTGTGAATCCGCGACGTGTTTGTCCGCAAGGCGTTTCCCTTGCGGGATGATATGCAAATCCGAACTGACAGTGGTCGAAAGCATCGACCGACCATTTTGATTGTTTGTAGATGAATTTTCATAAAAATCGTTCTACTAAGCTCCGCGTATACTTTTGAATACAATGGACTTGTTAACCTTCCTTCAAACAGAATACCAGTACTCTTTTTTCATATGGTCAATCAAATTCAAGAATGATATTCAATTCGCATCCTAAGTACTACGTAGTAGTTATAATTTTCGAAATAATACAGCTCTCGCAAGAGTATATTCGTTCTTAGTGTCATAATAACCTTGTCGGAGTTTATTTATTTGCCATTTGATAATTCATGTTTCATTTTAATTGGTCAGATTTGGGATTTTTGGTGCATGTTTGCATGGTTGATTATTCACCTTTCATTCTTCAACATGCCCGCAAAGCCTGGACTAAACTCTACGATGAGATCACAAGCTTCGTCCATAGTGAGCGAACGCGGAGCTTATCGAGAGACGAACGTCTTGTGATATTTCGCATGCATGCACACCTGCGCATTGCAATGCTGTAGGTGTTGCAGAGCAGATTGCACAGCTGGTAGGTCGAAGCCTTCTTGCTGTAAAGGAAGTATGGTCTGAATAGCAACACGATAAGACTGTGACTGATGTTTCTATGAATAGAAATTGCCGCATATACACGTATTCCAGACACATAAGAGGCTTTATCCATCATTCAATCACTTGTTCGTGAGCGTCGATCAACTCGCACACGAGTGGTTGCAAGAGATGTGATGAGTTTATTGTATGACCATGATATTGTGAATTTCGACTCTCAGAACAAAAATGCTGTGGATGCGTGTTTCCTTGTAAAACTGGGTTCCGACGCGGTCAATGGAAAGGAAACCATTCTATTAGACTCACTGACGCTGTTGGCAGTGCTAGGGGTAAATTTGTTCAATGCATCGTCACGGGGATTGAGTCCTCGCAGCCTCGACCGGTAATCTATTTGGATGAATCCAGTATACACCGCCGTGGTGCTCGTCATAATGACAGAATATACCATCCTGACGATGCACCGACGCCAAACCGAAGCACAAAGGGCGTCGTCTCTGTTTCATAGCCGCCATAATGGCTTACGATCACGATAACTCCAAGCTCTTGACCTACGAAGCGTTTAAAGGTCGTAAACAACCCAATGACTGCCACGGAATGTTTAACCATGCTTACTTTGTCGCATGGTTTCAAAGCTTACTTGACGACGCCGATGCTCTACAGAAATCCAGCGCGATCATTGTGAGTCCTGGCGTCCTGGTAAGACTTGTTCGAGGACGTTCCCATGCTGCAACGCAAGTGGGTGTAGTTCCACGAACACGACGACGGCATGGAAGTGATGCGGGATGCGTTGGAACTGACCCTTGGTTCATTGTTGGGGAAAGTACTCTGAGCATGTGCGCCCCGAGTCCAGTCCAACGTCGCTGAGTTCGGTTGCTGGTTGCTGGATGATTCACAACGCGATGACTGACGACGTACGGGACGACCTGGTCGGATAATTATACGGGTATCGGTCGGTCGTCGTCCCGGAGTCCTGGCGTCCTGGAAAGTTGATACTGTATTGAGGGGATCGAAGTGAGTTGACTAGGAAGATAATGAGAAGTAACTCAGTTTGGATTTGCCTTGTTTCCCGAAAGGAATACGCCTTGCGGACAAATGAGGCGCGGACTCACAGAAAAGACTTCAGTGAACTACGAGTCTAAAATGGCTGACAGTGATCATGACGGACAAGACCGGTCGCGTTCGCCCCGTGGCGACGATGACAGGTCGTGGCCGAACCTCACGGTACCAGTCGCGCGACAGCCGTGGAACGTTCCAGCCGGTGCCTGCGCCATTCCGATCCCCGCGGCGACGACATACGTAGCCGATCGACGTGAACATGCCTTGGAGAGGTGGCTTTGGCTACGCTCCGGCGGCAGGAGTGGCAGCTGGAGGCTGACGGCTAGACCCCAGTCAAGTGCCTTTACCGGTTGGAGGGGACGAAGATTTTCCCGGCGCGGCGACTAGACAAGTGCTGCTGCAAAACACTGGCGCGACAGCGTGTCTACAGCCGTCGCAGAATGCAGTCGATATGAGCGAAGACGTCCCGTGAGTTTTTTATGCGCCGTCGATTCCCCAATCTCCGAGCTTTAGAGGCCAAGCAAGTGCGCCGCGCTTTTAAGCGTGCCTTCCAGATGTATTTGGGTTAAATCGATGCTCCAGTCGGCCGTAAAGAAGAATATGCAGTTGCAGGTCAACAAGGCATTGCCCTCCGACTTGTTTTGCTTCGTCAACTGGTTGAGTACGTTCGACAACGCTACGGCGGAGTAGAAGACGAGGAGAAGCCTGCAAAACCAGCAAATTGTCAAGATTGTCGTGGTGTTGCGTCGAAGAGGCTCGACGAGATAAAACCGGGCGGGGGAGCTGGATCAGCAAAGCCCCGGTCCGCGAACGGAGTGATCAATTCGGACACACCGTCTGCCCCTGCGAGAAAGCTTGCTGCGTGTTCCAAGTGCCAGTTTACGGCTCACAAGGTCACGGACTGCCCGAAGACGGCGCCTTTTCGAGCTTTCGGAGAAACCCCAAAAGTAGTGTTGGTTCTCTTAATCTTT
>NW_008580222.1:167843-174145 GCF_000520115.1 Aphanomyces invadans | reverse complement strand
CTCACAAGGTCACGGACTGCCCGAAGACGGCGCCTTTTCGAGCTTTCGGAGAAACCCCAAAAGTAGTGTTGGTTCTCTTAATCTTTGCTAGAGGAACAAGCATTATAACATTTAATGCACAGATTGTAAAATTAGATGAGCTGGTCGCTCAGCCTTCCAACAATATATATGTGAAGATAACTCGTGCAATACCACATTTCTATCCGACTTCGAAGTGATTGATTCGTTACGACCTGGAGAAACTTTGGAACAAAGGAACACATGGTACAGCTTCGGATGAGTGCCGGTGGCGACGACACTGCGTGGAGGTAAAGGTGCATGTGACGAAAGTTCCCTCCTTGACTTGGACAACGACGCCGAGTTGAAGTGCCAAACCATACCATAGTCAGCACAGTAGTCTTTGATGTATTGTATGATAAGTTCCAGTCAAAGTAAAAGCACTGATTCGGTCGGTGCACGCCAAGTTCAGGAGATATCGGGGTGGGCTTGGCCGTTAGGGACGACGAGGTGGTGCGTATGTTGCCTTCGATCTAGGGGAAAATGACGTCCTCGGCGGCGTTTCACATGCCTTGCCGCTCACGCCGATCTTGACGCGGATGTTGCCGGCTTCTCCTCAATCGAAGCACCACGAGTTGCGGACTTGTACGACGTTGTGTCGCAACCTGCTACAAAGACAATTGGGTCCGAGTACCACCCTGGGGATTCAGCGATCACGCCCGAGCGGTAGTTCATCTACACGGAGTTGCCCGCTTCGACCTCGCCGACGGAGACTGCAAGTTGAGTGACCGCGTCCAGCGCCGCCACATTCATGCGGATAGTCGCGCCGATTCTAGGCACCTTCTTGGTGCACGAGTAGATATTGCAGGTGTCACTTTGATTCGTGCTGTCAGACGTGTATGGGGGCCGATTTCACAAGACTTGCCGCTTCTATCCACGAGGTCAGCCCAGGCCAAGGAGGCCGTATCTTCGCTGGACTGGGTCGAGATGTACTGGTGGGCGGCGACAGACACAAAATAAACGACGTTTGCTGTGAACTTCATGGCGTCATCGTCGTCGGAAAAGGCGCCACATCGATCGCGTTTAAAAACAAGTGAGGCATACGATGTGAAGACAACAGAGGGTACTTCCGTCTGGCGCGCTGCACCAGCGGCAAGGGCATGTGCAAGTATAGCGAAGCAACATCGTTCCCCCTGCACGAGGCACCGACACCTACCACGACGCGACTCATATAGTCACTTCCCGATCAATCAGTCAAATACTTTGTGAACATATGTAGGTAATTTGAAAATGACTCATGCCTTACTCAAATATATATGTCTTTTTGATAGATCGACCATTTTGACAATAGGTCGATATCACGCAAATAGACTGAACTAATTCGTAATGGGCACCTGGTTTGATCAGACACCGCTGAACTACATGAAGAACAAAGTTATAGAGGGATATCTGTCTCAATATTTGCCACATTTTGATTGGCCACGCCACAAATTTCCGCGTAATTGCGCTACAGGAGACCAACACAAGCAGGACCAATCCACAGCAGGGAGACCATCCACCCCACACATACAAAATCAACACGAATGGTTCTCAACGTCGCGTCCATGCTGGAACGTTTGCAAGTTCAAGCCGTCTCACCTTCACTCTCAAGAACTTTCGTGTCAGGTTGATGTCTCTGCGGGACGACAACCAGTATCAGTACCGCTCGGGACTCGCCAGGTATGCACGCATGGCGGAAGAGAAGTCCCGCCCTACCTTCACTCAGCGCCGCACTGCTCATTGGCGCGTAGAACGTCTGGCCACAGACATGCTGCGTTCTTCGTTTGCTGCCCGTTCGCCCTTTTTGTCCCCAGTAGCCGTTAAAAAATAGGTGCATTATATATGATACTTGTATACTTAAAGAAAGTTGTGGCATACAAAATTCAAGTATCAAGCCTATTTTTCCAGTAAAGTAGAGCACGTATTCTCGACTAAGACACCAAAGCAAAATCATCGAACACTCAGTGCAATGCTTGAGCTTTATTCCTCCAAGTCCAGTGAATATCACATGCCGTTTAGAGATTGCATAAGTCTTAGTCTTATAAGTACTTAATGAAGAAAACCCTAAGTTCTTCTAAAAGAACTTAGGGTTTTCTTCCTCCAAGTCCAGTGAATATCACATGTCGTTTAGAGATTGCATAAGTCTTAGTCTTATAAGTACTTACTGAAGAAAACCCTAAGTGCTTGCAGAAGAAAACTTTAAGTTCTTGTTGAAGAAAACTAAGTTCTTGCTGTAGAAAACTCGAAGCCCGAAACGCTAAGTTCCCGTTGAAGAAAGCTCTAAATTCTTATTGACAAAAACTATAAGTTCTTATTGAATAAAACTATTAGTTCTTATTGAAGTATACTATAAGATTAAGTTCTTATTGAAGAAAACAATAAGTTTGTATTGTAAGTTGTTCTTGACGTAAGGTTGTGGTGCCGGCATGCGTTGTGTCCTGTATACCACTGACTGCATAAGGTGTAGTGCAGTGTTACTACGGGCATGAGGATGCTGTCAGGACACCACGGTGAGGGGATGACTGAAGGAAACACTTCTAATTCGAGAAAAAAATCACTTTACAAGTTGTCAATTAGAGTCAACAACTCCGAAGTCAGTGACTGGTTATATACACCGGCAGAAGACAACAGGAGAGCTGAGAGTGTAGTATGGATGTGCAAAGGTCTGAGTCGTTATGAAGATGGTGCAAATGTTAAGGAAGTAGAAGAATAGATGCCACCTCGACAGATCGACCTGGAGTGCTGGAAAGACACAATGCAATGCCCGCCTAGTCTTCGATGTCAAGTGAAGTTCTGGATTCTGGTTGGCCATAGATCTGCGATATGAGTACTTTTGTCTATCACAATGCCTTCCACAAATATAATCACTTCAAGAGGAAATTAGATTTACAAGTAACGTATGCTCTCAGTGATCAGCCGAGTTTCAGTTTCTCAAAGTTGAGTACATCTCGCGCAATTTTTACAACCACAAGAAATGAGGTATGTGTTGAAATTCCTCGAGACATGCTGAACACGATACTTTTGATCTCCTATCAATTTTAACAGTTCCAAAAGGAGAAAAGAGAGTTGAAAATGCCCACTCAAACAGAGCTCTCAATGATCAGCCGAATTTATACTGGATTAAAATATGAGGAAAATGAAGGGTAATACCATCAAATATATCATCTTATAGAGGTTTAACATTTTTGTACAGGAATAAAATCTTGAAGGATGGGGTCTAATGGTAGGAGTACTGAACTTTTTCGGGGTAATGTAGCTCACGCTTGTTACCTCTGAATTATGATTTTTCCCATCATAAAATTACGATAGACTTAGTTCCTGTAGTAATATGTTTCATCCAATCACAGGATTCTTGCGATTTTATTGGGTGATGGAGCCCGGCTGATCACTGAGAGCCGACTTTAGCATGAAATTTCAAATTCGAGACACTACGTCCATCAATTTTTCATTTCAAGTAGTTATAAGTCCACACAGGTGTAGGCATGCGCATCACCAATTGATACAAGTATCACGTAGTTTCCGCAGGAGGTTGACGCGATAGCTCAGGGGTTTACGACGATATGTGTCTTAGGTGAGGTGTGTACCGAGTTCGAATCCCTGGCGCGCTGAATTTTTTACAATTAAAATCTCTTCCCACAATATAGAATTTGTATGTAATAAAAATTCAAACCAATGAATATTATTTAACTCTGGAAGAGTATTTTCAATTCTATCACGAAAAACTTTAGAATACTCTAAGTCTCAGGCAATGATGGCACACTTCACCATCGCCAGGCGATTCTGCTGAGAGGTAAGTGAGAACGGGTCATTACCTTCCCCAGCCACATGCTCTTCATACGACCACAGGTTGTTACATTGCACTCGAAGGGTGCCATCACTCCAACATCCAAAGGCTTACAGACTGAAGTTGCGTTTGGTGGCAGCTCTAAGTTCTCACTTATAAATTCCGCCAATGACATTGCGGTATATTGAACCTGCAAAATGATTGGATATTCTAGGTATGTCACAATCTCTTCGGTGAGCGTTGCATTCTGTCTTTCCCAGTAGTTGGTCGATTATATCTGCGATCAATGTCAAGTCCATGGAATTTGCGTGCTTTGAATGGTAAATTTTGACAGTTGAAACTGAGTGTAACATTCTTCATCCCAGATCATCGAGATCGTATTGTGTGTTTTCGGGTTTCGGGGTATCTGCTAATATTTCACCGATATTACTTGAACGCGTTTTGACTTCATATTTCCAAACGTCAGATTTCAACGAGAGGAAGAGGTTTTACGTCTAAGATTTACATTTGGAAAACAATGATTCCAAAGTAGGGATTAATGCTTTACAAATATTAGCTGGTACAGTTAGAATTTGGTCGCCGGGTTTACCATGATATAAACTGAACGTTTGTATTTAACTTTATCTGGTAGATCATGCATTCTAACCGTAGGCGTTGCTGTTAGGTCACAGTTACGATACGGCCATGGATCGCTCGAACGCCGCCCGATCACATCTAAGAGTGATGGCGTCTTCACTAGACACTCTAACCAATAACGCAAGTTGCACTGACAGCGCCGCAATCGAATCTGGTGAAGAGACATTTTAGTTTTTCGATGACTGGTGGAGATGACAAAAATGTACCTTTTTACTCATTCAATGGACTGCAAATTTGTGCACCTGAAAGTCTCGAATACAGCTCGCTGGCTTCCATTAGAAATTTTATTGAGTAACATGATAGGAAACTTTCCATTGCAATGGA
This sequence comes from Aphanomyces invadans, assembly GCF_000520115.1. Lineage (NCBI taxonomy): Eukaryota > Oomycota > Saprolegniomycetes > Saprolegniales > Verrucalvaceae > Aphanomyces > Aphanomyces invadans. Next base: position 169,365 of record NW_008580222.1, on the reverse strand, counting down.
CTCTCTCATATCCAGTATGCAATATGTCGCTCCGTGAGGGCTGCCTCATTCAGGGGCGATTAGATTTCAGTGTGTGTCATGGCTCCAAACCATCAACAACCAGTTCCTAGCCGTGGTCCACTTTCATCCTCGGCGATGCAGTCCCCGCAGAGACACCGACTCATTCAGATGGAGGCTGAAGTCACCCGTCACGTCCCTAGGTGACCGCCGCCTTGCCATACCCCGATCTCTTGTGGAATATTGCACATTGAGGTAGATAGTTGTAGACATTCCAACATACCGCTCTTTCTCGAAAATGAAGCCGAAAACTCTTTGGATTGGCGGAATTTTTCTAATATTTCGTTTCTTTTGAATCTTCTTATAGGTTTACCAAAGAGCGCGGAATCTTGTTTGTGATTCGGTATTTTTAACAACTTCCATGTCGCGATTGCTCAAAAGTTAAGGCGGCAAGGATATGTCACGTAATCTTGCACTCAAAGTCTCCAGCTGAGATGTCAATATAAAATTGACGCCTCGATCTCAACACACTTCTCAATCTCTACCACTGCACCATGCCTCCAATCGAACCTGCAAGTGCCTTGCCTACGCTAGCGCAATCTACTGTAACCGTAGCGGTGCAAGGTATACTGCCACGAGGGGCTCTGACCGAGCTTGCACAGAAGTTTCACTGCCATTCGCGGACGATATCACGGCTGTGGAGACAAGCGAACCTCTTGCGTCGTGATGGTTACCATGCCACCGATGTCGCCACAAAAAACAAGGGAAAATATCTCAAATATATTGTTTCTATTGATTTATGTAGTTATCCATTTATGGGGTATACTTTTGTAGGAAACTCGGGACGCGGGATTACCACTCAAAAGCTTCGTGCAAAAGGAGTTAGCGGAATTGTAGTAGCGAACCAGCCCCCGAACAGCCCCGATTTCAATGTGTTAGACTTAGGATTCTTTAATTCTATTCAAAGCCTGCAGTACCAAAAGCACACTCGAACCATTGAGGAGCTTATTCTTGCTGTAGAAAACGCGTTCTATGAGTTGCCGTCTGACACCCTTGCAAAGACTTTCGTACATGTAACTCTTCAAAAAGTTATGGAATTGTCATTAAAATACATGATAGCAATGATTATATGCTTCCTCACATGAAGCAGGATGCTCTCATTGCAGACTTTTCAATGTCGAGTTTGACGCCTCGCCGTACAAGAGCGCTTTGGCTCATTTGAATACCGTACTGGTTAAGGAGGTTCACATCGATGCCTTGTTCAATTCTCTTGAATGAGACACTCACGAAATACAGTAAAAATTTTGCAGCGTTTATGCTGTTTTGGAGTTGAATAAAAAATCAAGACGTTTCAATGGCGCTGTACATACCTTAATCAAGTAAAAAAGTACATGACAATTTTTGTGGAACGGAGTAGTAGTAGATGACCTGGAGTGTTCAGAACGATAGGTCTGACTGACTATGCGTCCTTTTGTAGCCCTGCAAACTATTTGGTACCTAGTACTTGTAGTCCACAAAAGGTCAA
>NW_008580222.1:164198-166508 GCF_000520115.1 Aphanomyces invadans | reverse complement strand
CCTCGACGAACATTAAGTACACACGCGACAAGTGCAATTCCGGCACTGCATTAACTCAGCTATTCTGGCGTCAACACCCCCCATGATTGATTCTTCTCGTACTAGACGGCTATTCATCGCATCACTCCAACTTCATCTTTGAAGCTGCAACGTCAATGAGCTTTCTGCCGCAGTTTTACCAGGAACATGTGGGTCAAGACCCACATGTTCCAGCAAAGTATGTCGAGGTATTTCGACCATTCAAGCAAAAAATTCGCCGCGAGATCGCCGATGACAGATGGGGTGTCATTGTGACGAATATCGGCAAGAACAAGGCGAATGTTATTGCGTGCCGCATGATGCCGGAACAACTTCAGTTTCCAACGGTTTTGGGCGTACTGGTCGCTCCTTGGTTGCTTGCAGCAGGGGAGTGCTCTGGGAGAGAGGGATGAAGTCGCCCATACACGCCTACCAATACCAAACCCATTGGGCGACTGTTAAAAGTTGATGCACGGTTCGTTCTTGAGCGGTGTAAAGCCTTGAGAACGAATGTATGAATCGAGGGCGGAGTTCCATTCACGCGAAGATTGCTTCAGGCCGTAAATACTTTTGTTGAGGCGGCAAACAAGGTCTACTTGGCCAGACTGAGTGTATCCAGGCGGTTGGCCCATGTAGAGCGTTTCTAGGAGTGTACCATTCAAAAATGCTCTTTGAACGTCCATGTGGTATACCTAGAAGGAGTAAATGGTGGCCAAAACAAGGAGGAAAACGAATGCTTGAAGTGCGAATGACCGGCGCATAGATGTCCGTGTCCATATAGCGTGAAGGTGGGCGACAAATGCGACCAGAGCGACAGGGAAGGGGATCAAGTTGAGAAGCAGTATGTGGAGAAGGCTCATCATCGAAGAAGTTGCCTTCTGCTTGCTCTAACGAAAACGAAGAAGGAGTAGCAAGGAAAAAACTCGTGGCTTCATTGAACTCAACATTCCGCCTCAGGACCACCACTTCGGGATTCTGACACGTTGCCGCGACGGAAGCGGAATCGTTGGTTTCGACGCAAAGTTAATGCTGCATCCGACGATCCATAAGAGCTTCGGGCTCCTTTTGAATGAGTGCAAAAAACAACTTGGGCAGCGTTGTGTCTTCGATGACTTCGCCGTGTTGAAAGACGACGTTGGCTTGAAAGTTGATGAAGGCTTGAAACCGCTGGTCGAGGCTGCTTAGGAAGATGTGAACGTGGATTTTGGCGTCGATAGTCATCCCAGCATCGTGTACTTCATCCAGATGAATCATGAAACGATTATAATACTCACGGGATGATTCGTTGTGGCGGATGCGAATCTCTATCAGAGTTTGACACAGATAAGATTCGCCCATAAAAGACTTGGTGACGTAGCGTTTGCATGCGAGCTTCATCATGGACGCAGCAGTCGGTTGCTTGGAAACCATACGGACGTGGTGGTTGTCAACACCGGGATAATGGCGCGGGCAACATGGTTCTTGAAGATAAAGTCAGCATGAGTTAGAGTACCATCGACAACTTCAAGGACTTCCTTGAATTCGAGGTACGCATTCAGTCGACACTCCCATTTATTGAATGACTTCCCGTTGAACACATGAACAAAATGTTTAAAATCCATGGTTCAGGACAATGAATGTAGTGGAATATAAAACAACTCATTAAGTGATTAATTGAATTAGTTGTAACAGCAGACTTGATAAATTTTTCGATAAGCAGGGATAAATATTGATAGTGGTACTGGTTGTACTCGACGATGTTGGGGTTGGAACGGAGAAAATCCTTAACAAGTACTTCTTGGAGATGCTTCGAAATTCACTAGACACGCTTAAGTGCAAGGTCATCTTGAACTTTATCGGTCCTGGCGTTGCAACGAAAGAAGACATGCAGTTCTGGTCAAGTGGAAGGGGCTAGAAGAAGACGAAGAGTCTTGGGAACCTGCATACATCCCAATTGTACGAATACATTGCGGTTGTGATACGGCGTTGAATTGCGAAGAATGCCGGCAAAGAAGAAATCAAGGCGATGCGGGCGGCCTTAGAAGAAACGCTCGAACACTCTCTCTAGGAGTGGGAAGTGTTCTGGGTGCCCGGAGCTAACTCAATCTCACGAAAGGTCGGTTGGCCGGGTCCCGAACCAAGATGTCAAATTTCGGTGGAACGCAAATCCGAACAAGATCTGATTGGTGGAAAGGGAGACGGTTGGGGACATCTGATTGGCTTAGGTCTTTAGTAGTAGGGTTAGTAGTAGAAGTCCAATAAGTGCGGTTAGCGGGGTGGCTCACCTCGAAGTGACTGGCTAACTGACTGTAA
>NW_008580222.1:132566-133035 GCF_000520115.1 Aphanomyces invadans | reverse complement strand
TAGCCGACTGCTGTGGGCTTCACGAGCGACTCCCGTGATCAAATTTTTGATCTCGTAGGTCCAATCCGAGATAACTCGGACAACTTGGGCAGGACCACGCCATGTAACGCTGAGCTTGGAATGAGTCATGGACCAGACGTCCATGTAAAGAACAAAATCGCCCACATCAAATTAGGCCATCGTGACCCCTTCTTCGTCGCAGGGGGATCGCGATTTTGAGCGCGTTTCTTCGCCGATTTTGATGCGACTTGTTCGTGCATACTGTCCAAGACCTTCGCCGTCGCCTTGACTTCGTCACGTCGCACGGACCAAAGGTCTTCCAAGTTCGTTGATTGGATGGGTCCATCCACACAAATTAGATCGAGCGGTGACATCGCTCGTGTACCGGTCATCGCCATAATCGGCGCGACACCACTGGGGGTGTCCGAAGGACCTTGGTTGACGATCAACATCACGACTGGCACAATCA
>NW_008580222.1:121663-123748 GCF_000520115.1 Aphanomyces invadans | reverse complement strand
TCTGTCCAAGAACGATTTGGCTCAAGACTACAAGTGCGAAGTGTGTGAAGTGGCCAAAGCTCGTCGGATGAGTTACAAGAACACCAAGCCATAACGCACACATGTTCCGCTTGAGCGCATACACGTGGTCAAAGGCGGGCCGATCAGTCCTGCAACATAAGGTGGGAAGAGGCACTACGAGTTGTACGTTGACGAAGGCACTCGTTTTAAATGGTTGTTCCTTCTCACTTCCAAGTCGAAGACCCTCGAGAACTTCAAGACATTCCAAGAGCTGGTGGAGCGGCAACACGGCTTCAAGCTCAAGACCATCATGTCGGACAACGCGACGGAATATCAGTCCAAGGAACTCGTACTGAGCCGGGCTGGGAATCGAGCAGCTCTTCACAAACGCGTACTCCCCGGAAGAAAACTGCGTCCCAGAGAAGGCTAACTACACGGTGATGAACAAAGTGCGCTGTATACTCCAAGCAAGCGGCATGGACAACCGGTACTGGGGTGAAATGCTAGGCTATGTGGTTTACACGGAGAACCGAAGTCCGACCAAGGCCCTCGGCGGCAAGACCCCCTTCGAAGCTCTGTACGGCCGCAAGCCGAACGTCGAACATCTCCGACCCTTTGGCTGCAAAGCGTTTGCGTTCGTCGACAAGGCCAAACGTACCAAGTTGGACCCAAGAGCGACCAAGTGCATTTTCCTGGGATACACGAGCCAGCACAAGAGCTATCGGCTTGTTGACGGCGAATCGGGCGAGCTGTTCCAAAGTCGCTCGGTCAAGTTCATGGAAGACTTTGTGCCTACCGACGACAATGCTGTGCAGTTCGACGACCAAGTTTCGGCCTTCCAGCCCGACGACACTGACCCAAGTGACGACGCAGCGGCGGCGCATCCAAGGCAGGACAACGTCAAGGACTCAGTGGGAGCAGCGGAGGCGCCATCTAAAGACGGTAAGGACACCGCCAGCGAGGTTGATCCAAGCCCTGTTGTTGACGAGGAAGAGCCACTGCAGCTTGGTGACGAGGCCAACTCGAGCGACCACGACTCAAGTGACTCCGACGTCGAATTCGTCGACCCAGCGAGACTGGAAGCTATCTCTGGCGGCCATCATCAAGTGTTTTCCGTCGATGTGATCAAGGACACACCGCAATCGTTCGCCGACATCGAAGCAAGTCCCAACAAGCAAGCATGGCTGGACGCGACTCAAGAAGAATACGACTCGTTGGTCAACAACGGCACTTGGACCCTGGCGGCGCTGCCCCCCTGGACGCAAGGCGTTGCCTTGCAAGTGGTTGTGGTGCAAGAAATTCGACGCCGTGGGCCGCTTTACCAAGTACAAGGCTCGCCTGGTGATCAAGGGATTCATTCAGCGTTACGGCCTCGACTACGAAGAAATCTTCCCGCCGGTGCATCGCTACAACACGCTGCCCTTGGTCCTCTCTTTGGTTGCGTTTCACGGGTGGAAGATCCGGCAAGTGGACGTCAAGACAGCGCTCTTGAACGCACTCATGGACGAAGACGCCGAAATCTACATGCTGCGACCGCCCAACTTTGCAGTGCCTGGGTCCGAAAGTCTCATGTGCAAGCTGCTCAAGGCGATTTATGGGCTCAAGCAAGCCCCAAGATGCTGGTACCTTACCCTGTACAACTTTCTCGTGGAGATCGGTTTCGAGCGTCGCGCCAAGGAAGCATGCCTCTACGTCAAATGAGAGTGATTTCGTCAACGTAGACGGTGCTTTTGACCGTCTACGTTGACGAAATCACTCTCACCGGCAACAGCAACGAAGATATCGAGAAGGCGTGCGACGACATCAACAGGCGCTTCGAGATGACCGACCTCGGCGAGCTCAAGTCCATCCTTGGAAGTTGAAGTCAAGTCCAAGGTGGTGACAATGTCCCAGCAAGGCTACATCGACGTACTCTTGGACAAGTACAAAATGGTCGAAAGCAACCCCGTGTCCACCCCGGAAGTCGTCGGCCATGTGCTCAAGCCAAGCAAGTTGACGAAACCCTCCTCCCGTACCGCGAACTGGTCGGAAATTTGCAGTACTTGGTCACGTGCACCCGGCCGGATATCGCCAACGCCGTGCGAA
>NW_008580222.1:113723-116237 GCF_000520115.1 Aphanomyces invadans | reverse complement strand
AGTCTCTTTGCCTCAAGATCGACTGCTCAGGGCAAGTGGGAGCGTTACAAGTTGAAGCCTTCTGCGACGCCGACTTTGCCAACAGTGAGGACCGAAGATCGATCAGCGGCTTTCTCGTCATGTTCCTCGGCGCAAGTTTGTCGGCAAGGTCAAGAAAGCAATCGATGGTCACGCTCTCGACCTCCGAGGCCGAGTACATTGCACTCTGCGACTTGGCCAAAGAGTTACTTTGGTACATCGAGCTGCTTGAAGAACTGGGGTTTCCCCAAGGGCAGGTCGTTGTCCACTGCGACAATCAAAGTGCCAACGCCATCGCGAAGAGCCCCGGCCACCACGAGCGCACCAAGCATATCACGACTGGCACAATCAGTCGCCATTGACCCAATTGCATCAACCACTCCGAGAGCAGTGCTCGGAACGTCTTCAGGGTCGTTTTCATGGCACTGTCGACTGTGCCATTTGCCCACGGACATCTCGCCGTGGTGAAATGATGATGTGCTCCAAGGACATGTTGGAGCTCAGCGATCACCTCGTTCTTGAAATGCGACCCTTGGTCGCTGACCCAGTGGTAGCAAATGCCAAACACACTGAACCACTGTTGCAAGCACCGCGCCACAACTTGCGCGTTCGCAACCTCGGTTGCCCAGAGCCACTTGAACTTACTGAAATCGTCCTTGGCCACTAGGATGTAGCCGCCGTCCATAAACAGAAAATCTCAGTGCAGGATTTCGTTTGGCTTCGTCGCGTGCGCCGTCGCACCAAAAGGACGAAGAACGTGACCACCCGTGCTTGCACATGTCGGACCACCAGAACCGTTCAGACAGGACTTGTTTCGTGGTGTTGACGCCACGATGACAACCAACGCCACAGTGTGCGACCACACATAGTCGCATCTGCAGATCACTCGCCTCAGACGGAATACAGACGGCGCCCGTCACCGTCTATAACACCGGCACATCCATACCGTCGACGTCCACACAGTCTTCGTTCCACTCGACCTTTGGAGCATCGTCTTGCCCGACTGCTTGAACTTGAGCATCCACAATTTCGGCCATGCTTGGCCAAACAAAATCGCCACCTTGCAAAGGCGAAATCTTCAAGGGTACGTGCACGATAGGACTAACCAAGTTGGCGTGTGTGTCCCGGCGGGACAATAGATCGACTCACACGTTGACATCCCCTGAAATGTCGTAGATCGTGTAGTCGTACCCCAGCAACGCTCAGCGGTCCAACTTTGCCGCCGTGTACTTCGGGATGGCGGCGTTGACCGAGGCTTGGTTGAAGATAAACTTCAGGTTGGCGTGATCGGTATTGCCAGTACCCCTTGCAGAAATCAAGGGAGAAAAACACCTCGGCACCGGCCAGGTGATCCACGATCACCTCGAGCATTGGAATGGGCCAGATGATGCGCTCCGTCTGAGCGTTGACTTGCCGGACGTCCACTGTCATGCGAAAATCGTTCGCGTCGGATTTCTTGACGATGAGGGGTGCCGAGCACCATTTCGAGCGGGGATTTCGATAGCATAATCCCGCAGACACCAGCTCGGCGACGTGAGTTGCCATGAAGTCGCGTTGTTCCTTGGAATAACGACGCGCCTTGCATTGCACGGGTTCAGCGCTGTGCTTCAACGTCACCGTGATTGGCGCTACGTCGACAGGAGGATCTCGACTCAGTATAAGCCGAAACACGTCTTCGTAGCGGACCAACAACTTCGACAGCTGTGTCGCGAAGTCTTCACCGCATCCTGCGCGTTCGCAGTCGCGCACCTTCTCTTCGAGCTTCGCTCGCACCTCCATCCGGTCGACTTCCATCGACCACCCAGACTTCAAATCTGGGAAACACGCTCGCTCTTCTTCGGCAAAGAGCGAGGCTTCTTCTGGAGACGCCGTAGGTTGCACAAACGTCTCAACCGCGTCTAGGTCCAACTCCTGCACCTCGCGTGCAGACAGGAAGTAGTCGCACCAGACGTTCTCGGTGATTGCTTCGAACGGCTTTCCAAAGTCGTGTGCGCACACACGTGGCACAAACTTTTGGTCGATGCACGCCGCCAGCGGCATCAAAAATAGCGTGCCGCCCATGCCGCTGGTGAGGACTTGAACTCGCCGCGAATAGGCGAGATATTGTCCATGAACTCACGACGCTCGTGCTTCGTGCTTCCTTTGTACATCTGTGCCATAGGCACCTGTTGCACACCTTGTGGTTCTCGGCACGCGATAAAACAGGCGACGTCGCCTGTGCCACTTGTGCCGATCGTTGATTCGCTGCTTCAGCGAATAGACCCCATCGCTCGCTTTCACGGCGAGCTTCTGTTGTCTTGCGCCAGAGTTCGTAACCGACGGCTTGCCGTATTCACAACGGCGACCTCGATGACAAATCCAAAAGTGACTTCATTACCAAGCTACCTTCCTCACTTTGCAGTCAGTAGTGACGTCCTCTCAATACACACTCAATGCAGTACAGCATCCGGACGCTAGGACCCTGGAACATAATCCTGTCATCCTGCCAAACCAGGA
>NW_008580222.1:107086-107694 GCF_000520115.1 Aphanomyces invadans | reverse complement strand
TTCACTTGCCAAGCGCCGTCGTGCATGCGCAAGTCTTGTAATTCTTCAACGTAAAATCCGCCATCACCAATAACAATCTGCGCCGTCAGGTCTTCATCAACTTCTCTCCCGCCTTCACAGTACATGCGTAGTCGACATGTATGGTGCAATGACGTGGCGCTGGGTGGCACAAGCTGCCGCACCTCCATCAGGTGGTCCGAGACGACCTTCACGACACGGTATGGCTCCTTCCAACGCAACGTAAGCTTGCCAGGGTGCTACAGCGCTCTAGCCACTAGGGCGAAGTCTCCCAGTGAAAACTTCTCGAACTTGACAGCGCGTCGTCCAGATCGGTACTTTCGGGCCTTTGCACGCTTCTGCGCACCTGTCTCGGCAACATTCTTGTGCATCACAGCGAGGGCCTGAGCAAGCTCAGTGATATGACGTATTGCCTCGACTTGACCCAATCGATGGACACGTCCTGGACACTATCCTGGACAACATCCTGGTGGGCCAGACCAACCAAGGGAGGCGTTGCAGGCAAACCAGTGAACGCTGTGACCGGTGCTATATCATCCAGACGGTCTGCAGGCTGCTGGTTTAGGGCACTCTGCACCATTGGCAGTAGC
>NW_008580222.1:96079-98813 GCF_000520115.1 Aphanomyces invadans | reverse complement strand
GCTGCAACAGGTCGTCCACGTTCCTGGCATATCCCAGGAGGTCGTCTAACCAACCCAAGGCGCCGTGCATCAGCAAGTCCCAAACAGCTCGTCTAAAACACCTCGGCAGTAGGCCACGGCATCAGACTGACCCATCAGGACTCGCGTGGGAGTCACCACACCGATCGGAGTCATGAACGAGTAGAACTCCTGGGAGTTTGGATATAGCGGTAGTTGCCAGTAGCCCTTCATCCCAGCGTGAAGTACACTCTGGAGTCCTTCAGCACACCCATCGCCGTTTCCAGTTTAGGCATGAGCCAAGGCATCGGCTCGGTACACGCGTTGATGGGTCGAGAGTCGATCGTCATCCGGAGGTCTCCAGGAACTTTCTTCGGCACGAACCTGGGCGCTGCAGCCCATCGGGGCCGTGTGGTCCGATACACGAGACCAGCCGCTTCCAACTCCCGCACAGGCTTCTCAAGGAACGCCAGGTGCGTAGGAGGGTGCCGGCGGAGTCCAGACTTCACGGGAACCGCACCAGGCTTCAGGTGCACCTTCAGCGGCGGGTCTCGACCAAACTTCAACCGAAACACATCTTGGAACTCAACCAAGAGGTTTCGGAGCGCATCCACGGCGGTCTCATCCATGCCTTGAGCCACCGCGTCGTCCACCTTGGACATCAGAACGGCATGTACATGTTCACCGTCATCCGATCCAGGCGACTCTTCCACCTCCGGAGTCGCGCAACACATGCCTTCATCATCGTCGAACTCATCAGAGAGCTCTACCAGATGGAGTGCTCGATGCATTGCCACCCCAGGAGTTGTCACAGGCTGGTCTGCAAAATCCCACACAGCCTGCTGCTTCCGAGCGGTCTCGAGGAGAGTCTGCTCGTCGTATCCAAGTGTTTTCATGACGGGTAGACCAAGCGTGAGCTCCACGTTCGGGTCAGATTCATCGGCCCACACACTCAGACCACACAACAACAGCGATCTACTTGCGGTCTTGAACTCCAGGCTACCCAGGCGCACTTGCTTGGTCACAGTAATCGGCTTACTGTCGGTACCATACGGCCTGAGCACCATAGGACCCATGACAGTGATGTCCGGCGACGCACCAGCTGCCAGCAGAGCAGACACCAGGCCACCAGAGGCCACCGACAGGTCAGCTCCCGAATCAAGGAGGGATGCTTGAACCGACACGATTCCATCCACCACAGTCTGGAGACCAGGACGATCTTGCTTCTTGGTGTCCACTCGCACCGTCGCCACACGGCCACCAGGAGTACCAGGATCTCTCTGGTTCTCATTCCGGCCTCGTCCAGGCGACCATCCACGAGCCTTGAGCAGCCTCGAGGCCTCTTCCCGGGTGATGCCAGGACAGTCACGGACTCGATGACTCGTCGAGTTACACTTCAGACAGCCACTGCCGAACTGTCTTCCTGGCGGTACGTCCGACGTCGGGGCTGCTTGGCTCCTCGAAGAGAAACCTTCGGAGCTTCCGGCTTCACCACCTCGAAGCCAACGAATCGCTCGTGACCGATCGCGAATTCACGCAACCAGCGTACGAAAATTTGCACGTCTTTCTTCAAGGGCTTGTTTCGGGACAGAACCATCTGCTCCGCAACAGCCCGGTTCAGCGACGCCGGCTTGATGGCGTCCTGGATGATATTCACGATCGCTTAGCTCTTTTCCTTGATCACCCATTCCTGGCGATCCCGGCGAATAGCAGCGGCCAGACCGTCCAGCATCCGACCAATTCGGGAGTCCGCGTCCGAGATGGACATGTCGAACACCACAGCGGTCTTGATGTGTTTCTGCGGGTCCACAACGTACTCTTCCTTGATCACCCATTCCTGGCGATCCCGGCGGATAGCAGCAGCCAGACCGTCCAGCATCCGACCAATCCGGGAGTCCGCGTCCGGGATGGACATGTCGAACACCACAGCGGTCTTGATGCGTTTCTTCAACGTCTCCAACGCACGCGGGTCCACAACGTAGCCTTGATTGAACCATGCGATCCACTCAGCCTCAGATACGTTGTCAGAGTCCTTAAAAAGTCCTACTCGGCGACAAGTTGTTTCGTCATGGGCTCAATACACGCACTCACAGGCATGATAAAGGGCCGAACGCCATTCGCAGTCAAAGCGTTCGTCTGGCTGATGTACAGGTTGTACGCGGCCATAAACGCTCGACTTTCTTCTTTCGTGGATCCCTTGAACGTCAGGTTTTTCGGTAGGGCAGGGGCGTTACGCAAAACGACATCATCCTGGCTCAAATTCACGTCATTCGGTTCGTCTGCCGCCGCTTCCGGGTCGTCCCAGTCGTCTGGCCAGATACTAAAGGCGTAAACGCCGCACGGGCAAACGGCCACGTCTCATCGACCGCCACCGGTTGGCGACGTCGATCGGGAGACCGAAACGGCCTACGCGCCGTCGTCAGGCTTCGCGTCCGTCCGCGGTCTTCAGCACGGTCCATGCTCGGGCTCCTTGATCGTTCCGATCGGGATCGTGTTCCAGCGGAGCCATCGTGGTCGCTACCAGGGAGCTCCACGTCCTCAGCACGGATGTCGCCGTTCGAGGAAACTCCATGCTCACAATCGCTAGCGTGTCCCAAGACAGCTAAAGAATTCTTTGTTGTCTTGCGCCGGTGTTCGTAACCGACGGCTTGCCGTATTCACAACGGCGACCTCGATGACAAATCCAAAAGTGACTTCATTACCAAGCTACCTTCCTCACTTCGTAGTCAGTAGTGAC
>NW_008580222.1:89494-90342 GCF_000520115.1 Aphanomyces invadans | reverse complement strand
AATGCAGTACAGCATCCGGACGCTAGGACCCTGGAACATAATCCTGTCATCCTGGCAAACCAGGACCATTGCTCGGCTGCACACACATTCGCACGTGCAGTCGACATCGAGGCAACACCTTCTGGTTCAGCTCTTCTACCTTGTAATGTTGTATCCGACGCTTGTCGGAGCATATCTTGGTGCATTTCGGAGACTCTGGCTTGCTCAGTAATCGCTCGCTTCAGCTCGTCTTGCTGGCGCACAGCCTCTTCTTGTCGCACGAGAACCGCTCGCGACTCTTCTTGTTCCAGGCTGTTCTTCTCCATCGCCGCTGCCATGGCCAGGTGTCTGGCCGTTTCTTCTTCCAGGCGTTGTGCCATGGCACTTTGCTGCGCATGGAACTGCGCCAGCTGTTCGTAAGTCATCTTGTTGAAATGACTTGATGTCGCAGCAGCGCGCTCCACGCTCTGCATCCGTAGCTCGTCCATCTCCGCCTGGTTCGGCGGAGGTAAAGGCACGGTCACCACGGTCTCCATCGACCGTGTACGTGTCACACGAGCCAGCGAGCTCGTGAAAGGTAGACCTTCTTGTTCCATTATTGAACGACAAGTAGCAGGCTGCTACTAAAGAATTCTTTGTTGCGTCTCCACCTGACGGACCTCGCGGAATCCGTATCCAAAGGTAAATCACGAAGTAGAATCCACCCAGCTGCAAGCCGCCACTGGGGCATAACCCTACCCCAATCAGACGGCTGCGCACAGCTACTCGTCCAATTAACCCATAGGATCGTCGGCATACTACAGTGAACGAGGGATTTTAAGGCACACCGAAGTTTGCTTATTACATACTCAATTTATATCCAATGAAGA
>NW_008580222.1:78205-79575 GCF_000520115.1 Aphanomyces invadans | reverse complement strand
GCATCTCTGATTTGCATGTCCAAACGTGGCGATTTCGATATTCTGCCTTGATTTGTCCACATCATTGGTCGCCCCAAGTCTCAGTGATTATCAGTGCTTGGCGACCGATTCGGAGTGTGCCTGACGGCTGTACAGTGTACCAAACATAAATTTCAGCCACCAGGGAGACGTGAAACGTCCCCCTGGCGGCTTCATTGAAGAAGGTTTTTGAAATGGTTGACCTGAGAGTGAGGAGCCTCTCTGCAGCGTTTTGGCGCCAAGATTTGCATAAAGTTTGATGGAGTTGGCGGCTGAATTCACAGTATACAAATTTTCATTTATTCGTTTTGAGAAATTTTCGCTTCAAGGAGTTTAGTTGTGATGACGTCTTACTTCGCTGATGTGCACAATATTCGACGAATGAAATGTTGTCTAATCGAATTTGATTGAGTGACTTCCTAATTCACTCACGCTTCTACCAATGATGGGTTGTACATGATGTTACGCCATCCTTTATCAAGTGGTGAGATCTTCTCTAATGCATATGTTTTTTACGATGACTTCGTCACATCCTTTTGACAAAATCAAAGGCAATAGTGCTTCGTCAAATTGTAAAATATTCGATGTTTGTTGAAAACTTAGTCTCAAGACAAGGTTCGTGGTCTATTGCGTGGGCGAACCGATCGCTTGAAGGACACAGATGGCAACGCACCATCCTGCTGCCAGCGAACCCGCGAACGCGATCGCTGCCAACACACCGAGCTCGCCTGTGGGGTGCCTAAAGTGCAAGTCGACCGCGCAAAGGGTTCGCGAGTGTCCTAGAGTGGCGGAGGAAGAAGCGACAGCGCTACTGAAGGCAAATGCACAGGTGCGAGTAAACAGACGCATTGATTGCCAACGACAACGAAGCGACAATCCCGTGGGCCGCATGTCATCGATTTAGTGCGCTGATGGGGTTACTCCTCGCGAAAACTTGCAATGCGTAGTAGGGGACTGTGCCTGTCAACGTCTCGCTGCTCGATTCAGGTGCACTTGCCTGTACTACTTTCGCAGACGCCACGTACTCCGTAGAGGTGCTGTACCGATTGTCTTTGGTGTTCGGGAACAGCTCAGGTATAAGGGAGCTGAAGGATGTGTCACCGTGTCTAGTCTCGTTGACGGTGTAGCCGACGGTCCATCGTTCTTCCAAGGCCGCGAATGCATTAGGAGACATCCACAGACAACCGCCAGTGCGTGGTTTGTGCGATCTATAATTGGACGCTGCGTTCTTGCTGCCGACCTCAGTCCATTCGCCAACAGCACATGGTGCCGTTTTGGCGCTTCGTGGGCTGCGGGGCCTGACGAGTCTCGGACGGGGTGGGTCGGCTTAATGGGGTAGCAGAGTGGACGTT
>NW_008580222.1:67490-68175 GCF_000520115.1 Aphanomyces invadans | reverse complement strand
ATATGCAACGAAGTCTTTGAAACACTGGAGTGCATCAGACTTGTGCTGAAGGAAGAAGACGTAGCCATAGCGCGAAAAATCATCGGTGAACGTGATGAAATAGCGCGTACGACCACTGAGTGCAGGATGGCGCATCGGTCCACAAAGATCCGAGTGAACGAGAGCAAATGGTTCATCGGTAGACGACAATGAACGTTGTGGAAACGGTAGACGCGATTGCTTTCCGGCGAGACAACTCGAGCAAAACTGGTGCTTACAACTGGGAAGCTCAATGCCAGTCGTGTATTGCTTGGTCTTCACCGTGTGCTTGAGGCTGATGTGATCCAAGCGGGCATGCCAAGTGTCGGCATCGGTGGTCGTCACAAGAGAGTAGCCAATGACAGCGTCCGGAGCATCGAGCTCGACGGGAGTCAAAGGGTTGGCAATGTCCAAGTAGTACAAGTTGTTCCGGCGCACACCAAAGGCAAAGTCCTGGTCGTCACGTGTGACGTAGCAATCGGCTTCACGAAACGCGACCTCAAATTTCTTGCTGGTAACGCGGGAGAGTGAGAATAGGTTAAATTGTATAGTCGGGATAAACAAGTCATCGATGAGGACAACGGGAATAACGCCAGAAGGAGTGTTCATTTCCAGGAGGACAGATCCTCGTCCTTTGATCGTCATATCGCCACCATTCGCAGCACGC
>NW_008580222.1:66325-67390 GCF_000520115.1 Aphanomyces invadans | reverse complement strand
GAGTGGACGTTGCTATCGAAACAAGCGTCCAAGTCCAAACGGACAAGATGCTTATCGCGAAAAAACCAGCCACGACCATACACGCGAAGGCAACGACCTCGGAAAATGAATTCCTCCACCATACGCCCGTTCACGAGCATGGTAGATGGTATTTCAGGTCCGAGAAAATGCAGTCGATACCGCGAGCCAGCTAGTCCAGTTATTGCTGGCAGACTGCTGTATCTCCCCATTAGGAAGCGTGGTTTCAACATGCGCAGCATGTCGAAAAGAGCGTGCTCTTCGTGTTTACCTTGTAACCCAGCAAGTAAGTCGACATAGCACCCATCCAATGCATGCTGTTGTTTGAGGGCAATTGTGACCATGCTGGTGCTCTTGCACTTAGCGGTGTTAGTCAAGATGCGAACTTTCAACGACACACCAACGAGGTGCTGCAAGGTCATCACGCTCGCGATCCCCCAGCGTACGATGCGATTTTGGAGGTCCTTTCACACCTTTTCACCGTCAAATGGTTGTCATGGAGCAGGGACGCCATCGCAGCGTCCTCGCTGATGCTCTTGGTATGTTGACCCGTGTTCATGTGAAGCCAACCAATTATCTCACGCATGTCACTTTGTTCGACAGGCAGCGTATACTCAAAGATCAAGGTTCGAGCAGCGTGCTTGACAAGCAGCGGCTCAAGGTCCTCCATCGACGGCAAATGCGCGTCGATGTCGTTGGCACGGGGGGCTTGGGCTGCTGCGGCACGTTGTGCAGCGAAGACTGCCCATGGGTCACCTCGGGTGGCCGTGGTGCGTACAGCCGGCGCGGGGGGGGTTGCTGCGGGGGGTGCGTTGGGTGGTTGTGCCGTGCGCGTGACGTCGGCTGAGCAGTTCATCCCACCATCAAGAAGGTCCGGAGACGGGTCTTGGGAAGGTGCGGATGACTCGGCAGCGGGGTCAGCGGCGGCGGAGTTGGCAGCAGTCACGTCGATGCGGTCATGCTCATTGACGTGACTGGGAGGACCAGACATGTCGTCGTCTGGCCGGTCCCCAGCGACAGCAGTAGCAGCGCGAGCATGAGGCTCGA
>NW_008580222.1:54421-55982 GCF_000520115.1 Aphanomyces invadans | reverse complement strand
CTCTTGTGACTTGAGGACTAGGAACAAAGGGTACTTAGTTCCCTTCGTGTCGGCAAGGAGCATCGCAGTCATGCGGTCCTTCTCGTGACCGGCGCACTTGATCCACACGGTCTTGGAACCCTTTGTGTCGATTGTTTCTTTGGGTAAATACTCATAATTGATTCCCGTTTGGTCTGCGTTGTATATGTCTTCAATTCCATACTTTTTGAGAACCTCTTCGACACGCTTGGCGAAAGCATTTCGTGCAGCTTCGCCAGCTTCTAAGGTGGATTGCCCCGACAACTATATCCACCGTTTTGTGTGCTTCCTGGTTCCCGCGTGACAACTGAAGTCTGTGACAACCTGAGCATCCCTGGCGCAGTCGTTACAACATCTGAGAAAGGATGAACGAACTCGTATATCTGCATGAAGTGGCTGTCTATGCTCAACTCAGCTATCCCGGCGTCAACTCCACGGCCGATTCTTCTCGTACTTGACGGCTGTTCATCGCACTACTCGAACTACATGTTTGAAGCTGCAATGTCAATGGGCTTTCTGCTGCAGTTTTTACCAGACAACTCAACCCACATGCTCCAGCCATTGGATGTCGCAGTTTTTCGACCATTCAAGGAAGCAATCCGCCGCAAAATTGCCGATGACAGTTGAAGTGATATTTCGACGAATATTAGCAAGCAAAAGGCGATTGATATTGTGTGCCGCGTTTGGACGACGCCGGAACAAACTTCAATTTCCAACGGTTTCGTGCGTACTGGACTATACTCGCTGTCGCTGGACAATCTGATGTACCGGCTGTCACCTTTCAAGCCGTCTGTGCAAGAAAGTTGTGCCGTCGAAAACAGTTGGTTGAAACGTCGGCCACAGGTGAGGGTCAATTTGCTTCTTCTGTTGCCAAAGAAAAAGGTGAAAACTTCCAGAAAGACATTGACTGTCAGTGGGAAATTCATTACCGCAAATTATCACGCTATTCTTCAAGCCCAAACATCCTCTCGATCAAAGTCGCAGAAACAAGCTACTGGCAATGTAAGTGCAGAGGAGCAAAAATGTGTCGACTCGATTATTGTGTGAAACGGAGAATGAAGCATAATTGTGGTTGTATTTTGGTTTGCCATTGTGTGTTGAGTAGCAGCAACATGGTGGCGCAATATATAAAATTCAATCAATGAAAACAGAAATTCCAATGATGGTTTACTCTTGTAATTCTGGTATATAATGCAGCAACACGGGGGATTGATCCGTGCATCGTCCGCATGCGAAGCGGGAGTTCTACAACGTGAGCTACATATCCCCAGTTCATAATTTGATGTGCATCGAGCACCTAGTTTACCTTTCAACATGCCCGCGCTAACAACGCTAAGACCTCTGCCCCGGCATCGGCAACGACCCCTACGGCTGCGTCGCCATCTGACTTGCCTGCTCGCCTTCAAATCGAGCCTCATGCTCGTGCTGCTACTACTGTCGCTGGGGACCTGCCAGACTCGTCGGAACGTCCCCGTGGATCGTCATCTCAAGCGTCGTCTGGCCCCAATCGCCGTCGCAATGGTCAGCCTTCTGACAACCATGT
>NW_008580222.1:44546-45905 GCF_000520115.1 Aphanomyces invadans | reverse complement strand
GGGAGGACGTTCTTGTAGCGTGTGCCCGCTGGGTTGTGAGTATCTCATACTTCCTTGGGGGTGTGGGGGGATCTTGAGCGCATTCCACTAAGTGTCTGCTTCCAAGTGCGTGGCAGAACGGTCCGGTGAAACGTAGGGTGTGTGGAGACGCCGGACGACTTGGAAGTGGACTTGCTTGTTCTTCCGAGGACAAGACGCCGACGGAAGCATACTAGCCGAGAGGTATTGGTGTGTGGAAGTCGGGTATGTGGTGAGGCCCAAGCTTCAGTTGATGGTTCTTCCGTGTGCCTTTCGCAGGGCTATCGGAGGACTGCGACATCTTCTGGATCTTGAATATGTGCAATCATGGGGGCGAGATCGTGGTGGAATCGTGAGCGATCGCGGTGCTGCAACTTGATGTCGCTTGTTTAACGGAAGCAATTGGCAGTTGACTGTCAATCGGCGAGAAAGGGGTGACTTGGAGTTGACGGAAGCCGAGAGTGGGTGACCACTGTTGGTGCAGAAGGGGTGTGATTCCTACCGCCAGTGGGCAACTGTTGTGCGGTAGCTTCAAATTTAAAATGTGCCTTGCGCGCCACAACTTGACCAGTTGGTGTTGATGGTGTGTCTTGGTATCGGAGTCGCAACTGTGGACGCAATGGGCTGGCGGACGCGCTGGCCTGTTGCTGAGGTTGTTGTCTTCGAGTTGAAGTGTAAAAGCTTTGACTTGGTGGACCCGATCGCGGAAGCGGCAGCTTCTGCGACTTTTTTTTTACCCAAAATTTTGTAAGCAAAAAATACGCTCACTTCAGCGTGCTTCAGGAGTCGTGACGAAGACGGTGGCCGGCGTTGTCAAGGGAGCGAACTGCGAAAAATGCAAGTTGGTAGCTGACCTTGAGAAGCTTGTACTTGAAGTAGGTATAGCGATAGTCTTGTGTAAAATCTTCTAAGTCGAAATGTCGTGAATAATGTCCGTTGTCGTTGAGTGAAAGCAGCGAGTAGGTTGGCTTGGTCGGTGTTGGGGTAGCTGGAGGGGAGGAATTCGAGTGATCTTGCCGTTCGGGTAAAAAGTTGCGTTGGGTTGAGCTTGGGTCGAATGATTCGGCAGAGGCAGTAGCGGCTGGGAGGAAGGCTTGGTAGTGTGGTCCACCGTGTAGCAGTAGTGAACAAAAGCGATGATGTTTCCTCTTGTCTGGGCCGTCGATGCGCTTGAGATGAGCTTGTATGTGAAGCCATAGGTATGCTTGAACTTCTGCGTCGAGTGCTAGCGGGTCTGGAAAAGCTTCATCGTACAGCAGGAGGTTGCGTTGAAGCCAAAGTTGTCGGAAACAAATTGCTCTGATGAAATGCAAAAGGGGAAAGAAGCTGTCTTGGTAGGTT
>NW_008580222.1:32887-33624 GCF_000520115.1 Aphanomyces invadans | reverse complement strand
AGATGGACTTGGAAGTTGGGGCCGAATTGACATGTCGAAATTCGCGCGAGAAGGGGTTGGAGGTGCGTTGCAATCGCTGAGCCTGCAACTGTTGCTGTGCGGGAAGGTGTTAACCAGTGAAGCATGTCTGTGAAGGCGTGTGATATGTCAGAGTCTCCTTGGATGACGTCCCAGAGTCGGAGAATCGGGTAGTTGAGGGACGCGAAGACGTGAGCCGTGCGCGTTAGTGATCGTAGAGGTCGGTGGGTCGTTGTGCATCCAGATGCAATCCAAAAGGGGATGTGCCGGAGGTCGAGCGAGTCCATGGTCGCGAGGGGGGGTTGCTGGGACACTTCACTCCATGTGCAAAGGATTTGATGCAGATAGGGCCCGAGAATGTGTCCGTAATGACCAAGGCCGTATTTGTCTGGTTGTTGAAGGCGAAGGTAGAGAATATCCAGTCCCATTCCGAAGCCGCCCATGGCTTGACTGAACAATGCGATTGCCGGCGACATCCATTTAGGTGTGATGCTTGGATTTCGGCGTATTTGGCGCAGGCCGCTCGTGAAGAGACTAAGCTGTAGGCTGCGGGCTGTGGCATGAAGCGTTGGCAAACCAAGGCCACCTTTTGAGCGTGGAAGTGTGTACCATTCTTTGGGAAAAAAGCCTTTTTGTGCTTGTGTGGGTAGTTCTGGCGATGTTTTCTTGTTGAGAAAGTCGAGCAGAATTGGGGAAAAGCGATCGAGACTTGTTGGTGG
>NW_008580222.1:31663-32662 GCF_000520115.1 Aphanomyces invadans | reverse complement strand
TCCGTTGAGTTGCAGCCATGCACGCAAGTTGTTGAGCTCGAACGCCAGGCGTACTTGTATAGGAAGCCCAAAGCATTGTGTTGGAGACGGAATTTTACGTCGCGAAAAACGGGTAGTAAGGACTTGTCCAACGAGATCTCGCGCTGCCACACAGAGTGCCATTGAACCGTCCGATGTATTCCAAGTCTTGGTAGTTGGATAGTTGGGAGCTTGGTCTGATGGAGTCGTTGACGTATGGTGAAGGGTGTGGTGAGTTCGAGGGTCTTGGAATTGATCGTCCAATCATGATGTGCAGCATGGAGATGGACTTGGAAGTTGGGGCCGGATTGACATGTCGAAATTCGCGCGAGAAGAGGTTGTAGGTGCGTTGCAATCGCTGAACCTGCAACTGTTGCTGTGCGAGAAGGTGTTAACCAGTGAAGCATGTCGGTGAAGGCGTGTGATATGTCAGAATCTCCGTGGATGATGTCCCAGAGTCGGAGAATCGGGTAGTTGAGGGTCATGAAGATGTGAGCCGTGCGCGTGAGTGATCGGAGAGGTCGGTGGGTCGTTGTGCATCCAGATGCAATCCAAAAGGGGATGTAACGGAGGTCAAGCGAATCCATGGTCGCGAGGGGGGTTGCAGGTTCACTTCACTCCATGTGCAAAGGATTTGATGCCGATAGGGCCCGAGAATGTGTCCGTAATGACCAAGGTCGTATTTGGCTGGTTGTTGAAGTCGAAGGTAGAGAATATCCATTCCCATGCCAAAGCCGCCCATGGCTTGACTGAACAATGTGATTGCCGGCGACATCCATTTGGGTGTGATGCTTGGATTCCGGCGTATTTGGCGCAGGCCACCCGAAAAGAGACTGAGCTGTACAGTAGGCTGCGGGCTGTGGCATGAAGCGTTGGCAAGCCAAGACCACCTTTTGAGTGCGGAAGTGTGTACCACTCTTTGGGAAAAAAGCCTTTTTGTGCTTGTGTGGGTAGTTCTGGTGATGTCTTGTTGAGAAAGTC
>NW_008580222.1:19823-21730 GCF_000520115.1 Aphanomyces invadans | reverse complement strand
CGCCAGAGCAAGCAACGCTGGTGAACCAGTGGAAGTAAATGATCCAGTCGGCGGTCTTGGGATAGATCTGGTCCGAAGTAGACTCCCAAAAGTTTGCATTGGCCGGTGTTGTGAGCGACTTGGACTCCTAGTGAGCGAAGGGTCGTAGGGAGGGATTGGTCTTGCCAAGGCGAAAACGGCATGATGTGCGTTTTGGTGCGGTTGAGTTGCATGCCCGTTGCTTGACAAAAGTCTTCCACGAGACCCAGAAATCTGGGGGTGTCGGCAAGATCAGCAAGAATACCTGTGCAGTCATCCGCGAATGCAACGATGGTGTGCTTGGAGTTGTGGAGAGGTATGCCAGGAATCTTGGATCGGATATAGTTCAGCATGGGCTCAATAAAGAGAACGAACAGACCAGGGGACAGAGGATCGCCTTGGCGGACACCGGCGCCGAGTTCAAACGGGGCCAAGGGTTTACCGTTGAGCAGGATGTAGATAAGCGTGTTGGAGTAGAACGTCTTGATCCACGTGCGGAAGGTGTGTCCAAAGTTGAAGTGGGTCAATACTATGTCCAGTACCTTCCAAAGAACGCTGTCAAAGGCTTTAGCAAAGTCGAGGAGCACTGCGCCGGCTTGGGTGGTCTTGTTTAGTTGGCAATAGTGTTGTAGAGTGGTGAATTCGAACAAGGCTTGGTGGATGGAACGCCCAGGGACAAAGCCATGTTGATCGGGATGCAGAATGTGAGGAAGGACCTTGCCCAGACGGTATGAGAGAATCTTGGGGCCAAGTTTAGCATCAGCGTTGAGTAGAGTGAGTGGGCGGTGGTTGCCAGGCTCTAATCTTGGACCGTCTTTGTAAAGCAGGGATAGATGTGCCCGACGTTGAAACTTGGTCATGCGTTGTTTGTCAAGCTGGCTGGTGTAGCAAACTTCAAGAACACGTGCCCAGTTGTGAGGGTCTGTAAGGTAGTATTCCACGGGTAGTCCGTCCGGTCCTGGAGCTTTGTTTTTGGCCGTCTTGATGAGCGCAAAATAGAAGTCGTTGGCTGTGAGTGGTGCTTCCATGGCACGGCGTTGGGTAGTAGTGAGACGGCTCGTTGTCTTCGCTAGGATCGAGCGCAAAAGTGATCTGTTGAAGGTTCGACGGGGACAGTGAATGTCGCGCGACGGGCTTTGAAAGATTTGAGCCCAATAGCTGCGGAACTTTTGCGCCGTGTCGTCGTATTCTTGCTTGGTCCGGAGGGGTAAGCGTGTTGGTAGATGCGTGTGAATTGGCGGCCGGAGAAATTCCTTTGTGCATTGTTCATCCAGGTGAAGGTCTTGGTCGAAGCGGTTGCGCTTTTGGGATTCTTGAAGGGAGGCATAGTACTTGTCGTAGAGCGTTTGAGCGTCTGTATACGCCTGTTGAGCTGCTTGTGACGGCTTGGTGCGGGAGATTGTTGCTTTTAGGTGTGCATCGGTGAGCAGAGCTGTTAATTTGCGTTGGGTGGAGTTATGATGCAAAACAAAGGCAGTGCGGAGATAGATACTGTCGGAGCGCTTGTGTTCGTCGAGTAGGCATCCCGGGTTGTAGTTTGGCAGCGATGGTGTTGCAAGTTTGTGCATCAGGTCTTGTAAGGTGGCGCGTAAATGTGCTTGTACTTGTGGAAGTTGCAATAGCCACGTGGGACAGCGCCAGGGTGATGCAACATTATGTGGTGACCAAGTACGCGTGGCAATGTCAAAAATGATCGGGATATGGTCTGAATGGTGCCATTTCATTCCATGTGCATGGCGTATTTGCCGGACGTTGTTGACAAACATGTGGGAGCTCATGAGCACCATGTCAATGCGTCTGTTCGATTGTGGGCTGGTGAACTCCATAGCTGTCGGGTTTTGGATGCGCCAGGGGTCTGTCAGCTGCAGGGCGACTTGCCAATCC
This sequence comes from Aphanomyces invadans, assembly GCF_000520115.1. Classification (NCBI taxonomy): domain Eukaryota; phylum Oomycota; class Saprolegniomycetes; order Saprolegniales; family Verrucalvaceae; genus Aphanomyces; species Aphanomyces invadans. The sequence continues at coordinate 19,828 of NW_008580222.1, read as the reverse complement.
ATGAG
>NW_008580222.1:18993-19723 GCF_000520115.1 Aphanomyces invadans | reverse complement strand
GCCTTGGCGGACACCGGCGCCGAGTTCAAACGGGGTCAAGGGTTTACCGTTGAGAAATATGTAGATAAGCGTATTGGAGTAAAACGTCTTGATCCATGTGCGGAAGGTGTGACCAAAGTTGAAGTGGGTCAACACGATATCCAGTACCGTCCAAAGGACGCTGTCAAAGGCTTTAGCAAAGTCGAGGAGCACTGCGCCGGCTTGTGTAGTCTTGTTTAGTTGGCAATAGTGTTGTAAAGTGGTGAATTCGAACAAGGCTTGATGAATTGAACGCCCAGGGACAAAGCCATGCTGGTCGGGATGCAGGATGGTAGCCTTGCCAAGACGGTATGAGAGAATCTTGGGGCCAAGTTTAGTATCGGCGTTGAGTAGAGTGAGTGGGCGGTGGTTGCCAGGCTCTAATCTTGGACCGTCTTTGTAAAGCAGGAATAGTTGTGCCCGACGTTGAAACTTGGTCATGCGTTCTTTGTCAAGCTGGTTGGTGTAGCAAACTTCAAGAACACGTGCCCAGTTGTGAGGGTCTGTAAGGTAAGGTAGTATTCCACGGGTAGTCCGTCCGGTCCTGGAGCTTTGTTTTTGGCCGTCTTGATGAGCGGAAAGTAGAAGTCATTGGCTGTGAGTGGTGCTTCCATGGCACGGCGTTGGGTAATAGTGAGACGGCTCGTTGTCTTCGCCAGGATCGAGCGCAAAAGGGATCTGTTGAAGGTTCGACGGGGACAGTGAATGTCGC
>NW_008580222.1:13767-18893 GCF_000520115.1 Aphanomyces invadans | reverse complement strand
GTGTAGTCGGTTGATACCGTTGGCGTTAATGGAGACGCCACGGAGTTGCCACGTGTCTTGATTAGGCGGAGTAGCAGGGAACCATGTAGACGTCCATCGGGTGGACTGCAGCCAGTTGTAAAATGGCTTGATGGACGGAAGTCGAAACGTTGGATCGTTGGAGAAGGTAGTCTCCCAAGGGTGACGCTGCTAAAGCGCACAAGGTGGCATCTGACCAAAGAAAGTGTGGCGCGAGCTCCAGAGTCGCAAGACGGGGGTGGCCTGTATGTCGTCGACAGGCTTCCTGAACCAAAGCTGAAACCTTGAGAGCGTTGAAGTAGATTTCAGGCTGGTTGAGTTGAAGAAAGAGACAGAACTGGGAGATCGCAAGGATGAACTGGTAGTTGTCGTTGTTGGGGACGATGGAGGGCAGGATTGAGGTAGTGGGATCAGGTTGATCAACGACATGTGGCCAAATATGCGCCCAAAGCGGTTGTGGCATGGTAGCAGTCGACTGCGCTTGTACACCGGCAATGATTGAGTCCAAATACGTGTGACTTTGGATGTATCGTTGGAGAGCGTGGCCAGGGAGCTTGGCATGCAGCACCGACATGTTCTTGGGTGTTCGGACATCAAGTAGTGGAGCTAGATGGCCCGGGCTTGCTTGAATCATTGCGAGAGCCGCACTTGGGTCTTCTTCCGCATGATAGCAGTTGGCATAGTGTTCCAGGTAGTCGGTGAGCTCACCGATCGTCATGGATTCAACGTCTGTGTTGATTGTCGAGTAGGCGTGAAGATCAGCATGTGATCGGCAGTAAGCGGCGTATAAGTTGGCATTCCCTGCAATCTTCATGTTGTACGGTGCTGGAGAAGGGTCAAGATCGTATTCGGCGTCTTGAAGTACCTCAAACCAGTTGTATGTGCTGGGAAATGAGTGCGCGACTATGCCATGATGGCTAGTGGTATCGCCTTCGATACTCTCAGCGTGAGAGAGGTCAATTGGTGTCGGTGACTTGGAAGTACAGTATAACGACGTGAGAGTTGCGCTCGATACCAGATCGGCGAGTCCTCTGGGATAGCGGTGTGTGTTTGTATCAAGCGGTCGTGGGCAGCATGAATGATATGCGGGTGGACTTGGACCGTGAAGTCTTCTGCTGACACTTGCGATGTTGTATCATCAAGTTGAGTCGCTTGAGCAGGTCGGAGGGGAGTGTCGGAGTCGTCGCTGGAGCTGAATCTGCCCATATCATCATTTTCAGAGATCGGGTCATCCTGATCGGCCTCTGAATCGCTTGACGGGGCGCTGGAGTCCATTGGAGTGTCGGCCGTGCTCGTTGGAGGCTGGAAAGCGACAGTTGCATTAGTGTTGAAGTTGTTGTTCATCGCCTTGGCCGGCTGGGACGCTTGGTTGTTACCCTGGCGTGATAGTTGACGTGTTGCGCGAAGACTGGGGGGTACGGTTTTGTTGTATCGCGTGATGCGATGATGTACAAACGTCGGGGGTGATTCAGGCCCATGTACGAAGAGCTCTCGTACTGGGTCGTTAGGTGCAAACATCAGACACTTGGGGGGGTCTCGAGTTTCAAAATACACGGTAATATGGCGCGATTGGATGGAATTCTTGTCGAATGTTGACTTGATCATTACGGGTGGTTCCCCGCGCGCGTCGAAGTATGTCCAGATGTCATCGGGTTGAGTATCGGATGCCAGCGTCAGGTCGATCCAATACAGATGCGAGTATTCGGAATATTCCCGGATGGGAAACGGTCGGCCACATATCATGAGTTTCAAACCGCCAAGTCTGGTGACCATATCGCGATCCGTGCAATTGAAGCTAATCCCGACATTCTTGACGCGCATGAAGTCGCGGCAAACACTCTTCGCGGTCGTCCAAGTAGCTGGTTGGTGGGTTGTCGCCAGGCTATCGAGGATGACTTGGAGGGGAAAGGTGGCAACCGCAGACTTGTACGCGATCAACATGTTGAACTTTTCTTCTGGCGGAGTTGGCGTAGGGAGCGATGCCGTGACTGCGAGTCGACGGTCGACGCCGGACAAGTTGCCTGCTTGAAACGCTCGCATGGCCGTAGTAAACTCGGTTTCTGTAGGTCGGCAACGAACATTGGAATGAGTCTTGTACCATGATGCCCGCCAAGTAACGTCGACTTCAGCCTTGTCCAGGACGGTAGTTGCTGATACAGGTGTTTTGACACGACTACCGCCCGATCGATTGTTCAGTGGGTCCAGAGGCCCCAAAGGGGCTTGACCACTCACTTTCGTGGCCCTTGGGGCAACAACGCGATCGGGGATGGCCGTGGAGGTCGTAGGGTTTTCAGACACAGTGCGATTGCGTCCTGGTCGAGTGTGGAGGGATTCCTCATGGCCATCTACATGCAGCAGCGTGGTCGAACCCTCCATTGTTGCTCGGCTAGTGCCAGGTCGGGTGTTCAGTGGGTCCAGAGGCTCCATAGGAGCTTGACCACTCACTTTCGTGTCCCTAGGGGCAACAACCCGACCGGCAACAGCGCGAAAGAAGACGTTGGGGGTTGGCCTGACTGGCCGGCAGCAGGGCCAGAGATCGGGCGAGAGGTGTCGGCATGGCCGACTTGCGACACATGAGCGACGGCAGACGATTGGTCGGCTGACACGGTCATGGGTGGGAAAAACGATGCGATTGGTGGGGCCAGAGCACAAGAGGGGTACTTTCAGTGTTGATCGGGGTGCCAGTGGGACTGTGCAGGAGCGAGCAAATTGAAAAGTATAGTGGTAAAATCGATACTAAACCAAGTCACACGATCTACAATTATTCTCCTCGTTTAAAACGGTGTTATAATTGCAAATTTGACTTCGGGAAGTCCTCCAACGAGGGAGCTGTAAATATGGCACGGAACTCGACCCTTACGCACAGTACCGTGGCTCCAGTACCCCTCTCGAAGACCTAGTTTGCAGTATGACTTTAGTATACTAGTCAGTATCTACGAGGCTGCAATTCTTCCGCCACTCATGCTCGCGAGCTTGCGTCGCTTGTCGATGACAAGCACCGTCTAGGACTGGCCATCGACAACGCCAACTGGCGACAGCCCGACTCAGTGCGGCTCGTCCAAGAATTGCGCGTCGAGCGCCAACTTGTCAACCATCGCATTAGGATGCGCTGTCGGGAGCTGGCCAATGCCGAGATCGACGCAAGCGTCGCCGCCATCGAAGACAACAGCCCAACGTCGCGCATGTTCGCCGCAGTCAAGGACGTCGCCCGCCGAACGTCGACCAAGATCCGACTCAAGGACGACAATAACCGCACGATCTTGAACGAGAAAGAGGCACTCCGTCACTTTCAAGAACAGATCTTTGACAACAACCGTTGGACGTCGCCGCGCACGTGCAAGGCCAAACCGCTCGACACGCCGATTACGGCGTACGAACTCACGGTCGCGTTCAAGAGACTCCACGGCAACCGCGCCCACGGCCCCGACGGCGTCCCGGGAGAACTTGTCAATGCCACTGCAAACGTCTACGCCTCCCCGCTCGCCGACTTGATCAACGCCGGATTTGCCCAAGGTGAACCGCTTGACCTCGGCGCCGGCACCCTGATCTGCCTCCCGAAGCTCAACAAGCCCCGTGGCCTCTGCACTAGTTTGCGCCCATCGTGATCTTGAACAGCATTCGCAAGGCCGTTTTGCTCGCCGTCTTGGCGCGCATCACGCCCAAGCTCAATGCCACAATTGGTGCGTACCAGAGTGGGTCCGACCTGGCCGCAGCACGGCAGACGCTGTCTGGACACACAAGTGGTTGTACTCTCGAATCCGCAAGTATGTATAGGCTTCGGCGTCTTGCGAGACATCCTCGAGGACGACGAAGTGCGGCTCGTGGCTATGTTCTTGTCCTCAACATCGCTCACCCTCCGTCTAAACGGCCTAACGCACGAGCCGTTCGTCACCAACACTGGCACGCCCCAAGGCGACGCACTGTCCCCAGCGCTCTTCACCGTCTACCTCGTTGCGGCCTTGCGCGAAGTGGCCGCGGCCGTGGGCCCGACGTTCAACCTCCTCGGAATCAACATTGCGTACGCTGACGACGCGGACTTCATCTGCCCGTCGCAAGAAGTCATGACCAAAATCACAGCCAAGGCGGTGCCAGTCCTGGCCACATAGTACCTCGAGATGAACATCGCCAAGACCGAAGTCACGGCAGTCTATCAAAGCACGCTGCCCGAGCCGGAGATCCAAGCGCTAGTCAACACCTGGCATGGCGTCAAGAAACTCGGAAGTCTGTTAGACGACACGGCCGACTAGAAGAGGCGCAAGAGCTTGGCCAAGACGGCGTTCAGCCAGAAGTGGAAAATCTGGATGCGGCGCGAGCTCGTCTCCGAGAGCAACCGAGCTCGGCTTTACAAGGTCTACGTGCTGCCGGTGCTTCTGTACAACTGTGGCACGTGGGCCCTGACTCCGACGCCGCTCGATGGCCTCGAAGCCTTCCACCGCCGCCAACTGCGGCTGCTTCTCGGCATCTTCTACCCGCACCGCATCCTCGCCGCGCGTCACCGGTGGCGCCTGTTTGGTCACGTCCTCCGCGCCCCACAGACACCCCAGCACCAGTTGCCATGACCGCCTACTTTGCATCATCCAACGAAGACAAGTTCGCAGGTAGGACCAAGACGACGCTGCCAGTGGTGCTCCACCGCGACCTCCAATGCGTCGGTCGGTCACTGCTCACCACCGAAGACCTCGACGTCATCCGCACCACGGCCCAAGATCGAGGCGTGTGGAAATGCCTAACCGATAAGATCACGACGACGAGCCTCGACCGCAGATCGCCCCCCACGACTGCTGACACGGATATGAATGTAGACGATGCAGGCCACCGCGACAGCAAGAACCCGCGCCGCCTCTGGCAAGTGCGGATCGACGCCCTCACCGAAAAATTTGCTGCTATGCGTCTGTAAGGAGAAAGATTCCGCCACTCTTGACTGTGAATTTACGTATGCGACATATGTACCCCTAAAGGATAAGATAACGCGTAACACGTTTATACAAAAAAACTTTAGTACACTACAGTAGTCAGGACTCACAGTCGACGACAGCATCGGGGGAGCTTAAGCTGGCATTTGCTGAAAAATTGGCCGATTTTGGTCTAGAATACACCAAAATATTCAT
>NW_008580222.1:0-6078 GCF_000520115.1 Aphanomyces invadans | reverse complement strand
GGTGAACTTGGTTTCTTGAAGAGCGATGAGAGAGAACTTGTTGGCCAGTGATGAAAAGAGAGATCGGTGCAGTCGGTTGATACCGTTGGCGTTAATGGAGACGCCACGGAGTTGCCACGTGTCTTGATTAGGCGGAGTAGCAGGGAACCATGTAGACGTCCATAGGGTGGACTGCAGCCAGTTGTAAGATGGCTTGATGGACGGAAGTCGAAACGTTGGATCGTTGGAGAAGGTAGTCGCCCAGGGGTGACGCTGCTAAAGCGCACAAGGTGGCATGTGACCAAAGAAAGTGTGGTTCGAGCTCAAGAGTCGCAAGACGGGGGTGGCCTGTATGTCGTCGATAGGCTTCCTGAGCCAAAGCTGAAACCTTGAGAGCGTTGAAGTAGATTTCAGGCTGGTTGAGTTGAAGAACGAGACAGAAATGGGAGATCGCAAGGATGAACTGGTAGTTGTCGTTGTTGGGGACGATGGAGGACAGGATTGAGGTAGTGGGATCAGGTTGGTCAACGGCATGTGGCCAAATATGCGCCCAAAGCGGTTGCGGCATGGTAGCAGTCGACTGCGCTTGTACACCGGCGATGATTGAATCCAAATACGTGTGACTTTGGATGTATCGTTGGAGAGCGTGGCCAGGGAGCTTGGCATGCAGCACCGACATGTTATTGGGTGGCCGGACATCAATTAGTGGAGCGAGATGACCCGGGCTTGCTTGAATCATTGCGAGAGCTGCACTTGGGTCTTCTTCCGCATGATAGCAGTTGGCATAGTGTTCCAGGTACTGTAGTCGGTGAGTTCACCTATCGTCATGGATTCAACGTCCGTGTTGATGGTCGAGTAGGCGTAAAGATCTGCATGTGATCGGCAGTAAGCGGCGTATAAATTGGCATTCCCTGCAATCTTCATGTTGTACGGTGCTGGGGAAGGATCAAGATCGTCTTCGGCGTCTTGAAGTACCTCAAACATGTTGTATGTGCTGGGAAATGAGTGCGCGACTATGCCATAATGACTTGTGGAATCGCCTTCGATACTCTCAGCGTGAGAGAGGTCAATTGGTGTCGGTGACTTGGAAGTATAACGACGTGAGAGTTGCGCTCGGTACCAGATCGGCGAGTATTCTGGGATGGCGGTGTGTGTTTGTATCAAGCGGTCGTGGGCAGCATGAATGAAATGCGGGTGGACTTGAACCGTGAAATTCTCTGCTGACACTTGCGATGTAGTATCATCAAGTTAAGTCGCTTGAGCAGGTCGGAGGGGAGTGTCGGAGTCGGCGCTGGAGCTAAATCTGCCCATGTTATCATTTTCAGAGATCGGGTCATCCTGATCGTCCTCTGAGTCGTTTGACGGGACGCTGGTGTCAATAGGAGCGTCGGCCGGGCTCGACAGTTGCAACAGTGTTGAAGTTGTTGTGCACCGCCTTGGCTGGCTTGGACGCTTGGTTGTTACCCTGGCGTGGTTGTTGACGTGTTGTGCGAAGACTGGGGGGTACGGTTTTGTTGTATCGCGTGATGCGATGATGTACAAAGGTCGGGGGTGATTCAGGCCCGTGTACGAAGAGCTCTCGTACTGGGTCGTTGGGTGCAAACATCAGGCACTTGGGGGGGTCTCGAGTTGCAAAATACACGGTAATATGGCGCGATTGGATGGAGTTCTTGCCGAATGTTGACTTGTTCATTACGGGTGGTTCCCCGCGCGCGTCGAAGTACGTCCAGATGTCATCGGGTTGAGTATCGGATGCCAACGTCAGGTCGATCCAATACAGATGCGAGTATTCGGAATATTCCCGGATGGGAAACGGTCTTCCACATATCATGAGCTTCAAACCGCCAAGTCTGGTGACCATATCTCGATCCGTGCAATTGAAACTAATCCCGACATTCTTGACTCGCATGAAGTCGCGGCAAACACTCTTCGCAGTCGTCCAAGTAGCCGGTTGGTGGGTTGTCGCCAGGCTATCTAGGATGACTTGGAGTGGAAAGGTGGCAACCGCTGACTTGCATGCGATCAACATGTTGAACTTTTCTTCTGGCGGAGTTGGCGTAGGTGGCGATGCCGTGGCTGCGAGTCGACGGTCGACATCGGACAAGTTGCCTGCTTGAAACGCTCGCATGGCCGTAGTAAATTCGGTTTCCGTAGGGCGGCAGCGAACATTGGAATGAGTCTTGTACCATAATGCACGCCAAGTAACGTCGACTTCAGTCTTGTCCAAGACGGTAGTTGCTGATACAGGTGTTTTGACATGGCCGCCACCCGATCGATTGTTCAGTGGGTCCAGAGGCCCCAAAGGGGCTTGACCACTCACTTTCGTGGCCCTAGGGGCAACAACGCGTTCGGGGATGGCCGTGGAGGGCGTAGGGTCTTTAGACGCGGTACGATTGCGTCCCGGTCGAGTGTTGAGGGAGTCCTCATGGCCGTCGACATGAAGCGGCGTGGTCGAACCTTCCATTGTGGCTCGGCTATTGCCAGATCGGGTGTTCAGTGGGTCCAGAGGCTCCATAGGAGCTTGACCACTCACTTTCGTGGCCCTAGGGGTAACAACCCGACCGGCAACAGCGCGAGAAGACGTTAGGGGTTGGCCAGACTGGCCGGCAGCAGGGCCAGAGATCGGGCGTGAGGGGTCGGCATGGCCGACTTGCGACACATGAGCGACGGCAGACGATTGGTCGGCAGAGACGGTCATGGGCGGGAGAAACGATGCGATTGATGGGGCCAGAGTACAAGAGGGGTAATTTTTGTGTTGATCGGGGTGCCAGTGGGACTGTGCAGGAGCGAGCAAATTGAAGGAATTCGCAGCAAACGGCGGCGGTCACACCCTGGCGGCGAAGGAAACGAAATCCCTTGTCGGGGGCGTTGAATGGCGTACGGCAACCACCTCGCTGCCTCCAACGTGGCATCGATCAAGGGGAGGGGGGTATGGAAGGTGCCGTGGCGGTCCTTCGTGGCAGGAGATGACGATGGGCAGTCGTTATTGCGCCAGAACCTCGTGTGAATCGATGACACAAAACGTCAACGACGACAGCGTCGACATCCCATGCGGACGATATTGGCGGTGGGAGCGCGACGTCCCATGCTGGATGGACACCAGCGGGACGCGATTACGAAGAATCGAATGGGCTGGGAAGGTGGAGGCGCTTCGTGTCATGCGCGAGAGTCGGGTTCTCGCACCGCACGCGTCCTCACCGCGCTCTTCGCGCGTGCTGGATTCACCACCGCCGTCACAAGCGACATCGGCTGCAACGGAACGCAGTTGCCAATGCGCAGCCCCACCAACGGTGCACGTCGATCTGTGAATGGAGAAGTTCGTGCGCGTTTCAGGTGGTCTGGGAGGTACCATCATGGCGGGCAATGCCCCACAACGACGTGGGTTGTCTAGTGCACACGTCATCGCCGCCTCCAACGGCAGCATTGCCAGCGTTTGCATCGACGACGACGTGCATGTGCGTACCAGCGGTCCCCCGCCGTGTGTCGAAACGAGCGACCAGATCATCCAGCACGTCGCATTCGACGACGACACGAACATGGCGTGCCCAAGTTGCCACTGGAATCGCGGGGCCATGGCACAAGTCTGTGTTGTGCATCGCACATCGCTCCACCCCCTTCCATCTCTCGGCCCATGGGGGCATCCTTGCTTGACCAGGAAACGAAGAGGATGCTGCCCCCCCACCTAGCTCAGGAAGCAATGTCTCGTTTCAAACGTACGGCAATCTGGCCAACGCTACTGCTTGTTCACTCTCAGAAATGGACTGGAAGCATCCCGACTGTGAAGGACGATGTGCCTCTGCGTTCGGCAGCGCTGCAGCCTTGGCCCGTGGCATGTCGACATCGGCCCTCGTAGCGAATTCGCCGCCGCTGGGATGTGGAAGGTCCGACAATGTGTACCTACCTACCTACCCATGGGGCAGCCATGCGCCCACCACTCGCAAGACTCCCAGCGCTGTGACGAGCTTGCCCAAGGGAGCGACTGAGGGCAATATATCACTTGGCACGTCAAACGGCGCTGCCCAACGTCTTCCACGTTGCGCTTCCATTATGGAACATCGCGGAAAACATTCCACCGCGGCCAACGCATTTCCACGACGATGTCCACTTTTGTTTATCGCAGCCAGGCCCGAAGTGTCATGAAACGATTCGTTCGTGTCGGTGCATTGGCTGCGTCGCTTGTCACGGGCGAGAGCACGGGCGTGGCACCGTGCCTGGATGCACCCGAGGGGTGGTCGGCCGTGCTTGGGTCACTCACACAAGTCGCCGCGGACAAAGCGATCGTGTGTGGCTTGAACGCGCTCGACGATTACAAGGTGTTTTGCAGCCTCAAGAAGCAGCCCGCGTCGTGGTGGCAACTCGAACACGTCGCGTTCAAAGATATCGCGGTGCGGGACGGTGTCGTCTTTGGCATTCAGACCGACGGGAAACTCATGACAGGTCCGTCCGGCCCGACCGCCACCTTTGTCCAAGTGCCGACGCCGTTCTGTGAAGCGGTGGCCATCACGTTCAACGGAAGCACGTTGTGCGTCGTGACCAGTCGCAGCCAAATCTTTTGCGCCAGCACGACGCGCACGGGCTTTCCCGCGACCGTCAACTGGCAACGGCTAGACGGTGACATGACGCAACTTGCCCTCGCGGGGACGACCGTGTACGGCGTGAATGGCCAGAACCAGCTCTGGACCGGCACCATCACGGACGCGACTCTTGCGGCGGGCGTCACCAAGTGGGTCGAAGTGCCAAACTATCGTTTCCAGCAAGTCGCGTTCGACGGCGAGCGAGTGTGCGGCGTAACGCCGTCGCTGCAAGTCGTTTGCGCTCCCATCCACGTGGGCGACTCGAACAGCGCTCCGATGTCGTGGACAGCGTTGGAAGGCGAATTAACGTACGTGAGCAACTACGACACGTCCCTCTACGGCGTGGACGCAGCCGGACACGTTTACGTTCAGTACCTGGCGCCGCCGCCTGCCGTCCCGACGGCGAACGAGCCCCCATCGTTGCCGGTCAAGCGAAAACGAGTGCCGTGGACCGTCGTGCCAACGCCCCAAATGGCTCTCGTCACAGTGTCGTCGTTTGGGTCGAATGTGTGTGGCACGGACAGCGCTGGGTCGATCTACTGCACGGCTTTCAATGCGGACACCCCAACGGTGGTGTCGTGGGTCCAGCTGCAAGGCCGCGCAATGCAGGAAGTTGTGGTGGCCGACAAGGGAGCTCTCTACGGCGTGAGCATGACCGGCGGCACTTTTTACGCACCTACATGCAAGGCGACCGCGAGATGGGTGCAGCAATCCGACGACCTCATGAACATGGCTGTCGACGGGTCGGTGGTGTGTGGCGTCAGCCGTGGGTCGCTCGTGTACTGCGCCAACCGCAACACTCAAACCAGCACGCCCAACTGGACGTTGCTCGACGGTATCTTGATTCAAATCGTCGTGGCAAATGGCGTCCTCTTCGGGCTGGATACACGAAACAAGCTGTGGACGGGCTCGTCCAAGACAATCGAGTCGGGGTCGGGGTCGTGGGCACCGATCGCCAACAGCGCCAAGTACTCTCGGATCTCGTACGACGGCATCCGTCTCTGCGGGGTCCTGACCCCTGGGAACAAGATCCGGTGTGCCGACGCCGGCCTAGCAACGTTGCCCAACTGGTACAACGTCCCTGGAGCAGGAGCCAACATGGCATACGTGTCGGTCCAACGCGAGAACTTGTTTGCACTCATGGCCAACTCGACGCTGCTCTACCGCGCCCTCGACGCCGGCGACGAAAACATCTAAGTTTGTGATGGCGTGGACGAGAAACAAGGAAACCATGCGATCGATCACTTGTCGCCCTGCACGAGCATAGCACCACATGCATGACACACCCCTTCCAATTAGATGGAATTCATTCAAACACAACACCATACCCTCTGTAAAACACCACAAGCAGCGCACTGGCGCGACGCCGCCTTGTTTCGTCTTCCTTCGCCCGACCTCGATCGCGTCGCTGCGGCGAGCGATTAAGTTTCCAACAGAGTTGGAGACACTTATGGATCGAAACAGTGCCTAATTAGGATAGATTCGTCCTGATTTCACGCATTTTATCATACAACAAGCAAGTGAT
>NW_008580221.1:123776-128956 GCF_000520115.1 Aphanomyces invadans | reverse complement strand
CCAAATTTGCGTTGTGACACCAAAATGAAATGCCAAGTTCATGACGCCCGTGGCTGGAAGGTTCTTTTTTGCAAAAATCGCTCAAGTGATCGTACGTGACTGTTTCTCGTTGAAAACGGAGATTTGTGGCCCAAGTCGCCATTTTAACGTTGTGAGTTTACAACCTAGGACTGATTTCGATGGCACATAAACATGTTCACATGGAGGATGCACTCCGCATGCGCGCGGTGTGCGTTTTTTGCCTGTGGAGGCCCTGAGACACAACGATACTGTAAAATGGGAAATGGCCAATGTCACGTCCTACATAAAGGTCGAACGACAACGGTACTTGGTCGGCGCCACCCTGAAACACGTTTCAAATTTCGACATTTCGAAATTGTTGGTATTTTCGTCGATGATTTTATAACCTTGACATTGTCCAAATAAGAAACCTATAAATGCACTTGTTATCCGGATATCCGCATACGTATATATTATGGGCACACCCTCGTGCTTCTTCCAGCCAATCGACGTTGCGTGGCAGACGTTGATGCTTCTGATTGGCTGCGATTTGTGATCCTCGCATCGGATTGGCTCCAAGATTGCAACTGCAACTGCCAACATTCTCAACAGCCCAGAAACGAGAATTCGGCTTTGGCGCAGACTCGAATTTCCCTCCGAACGACGACGCTTCAGACGACGATGCAACGCTCGCTGACCTCCGCCATGCGTGCGCGCCGCCTCGAGCCTTCGCGCAGATCATTCAGTGATTCGACTCGTCGGCGCCAAGACGTTTCTCGATTATGGACTGTCGGCTCCTTTCCTAAAAACGACGACGTAGCAGATAGCCCCAAGTCACCAATCTATGACACTTGGGGCATGTTGTCAAGCTTGCCGACGAACCAAGTGTACGGCTACACGTCAGCTCTGCATATCATTGGTACCCTGCCCAAGACGAATCCTCGACCTACCTCGACGGCGGCAACCTCTCCATCGACATTTTCAGAACAGAGAACGAAAAGCATTGTGATGCCGTAAGACCGACTGGTTGTTTATATATTGTCCGTCGTGAACTGAAGTGAGTTTTTTCGCAATGCACCTTTCGGTCCGCCTTGTTTCGTTTTGATGCCTTGATCGCACATGATGCCGAACAGCTGCACCAGTTAATCGTGAGGGTGGAAAATGGTGGATGGTGGCTTCAAGCCTCCATGACTCACCTCTTCTTCGTTCTTTGGGGATTTCACCAAAATGGGAACGGTGCGTACTGCTGTTAATGCCGCATTCTTGACGTACATGGCGTGGAGTACTTGACGCACCTGTCATTCAATCGATCGTGAAGTTCAAGACGTGGGATAGCACTAGTGTTCGAACCATGTCGAGCTCCGTGTACAAGATCGAGTGCCGTTCGGCCTCGTATTTAGCAAACACGCGATAGAGTTGCAACGAGCAATCGTCCATTGCCATTCTCGCCTCCATTGTCTTTGCTTCCAAGGCGCTCGTGTCACCCCGCTACACTTCGGTAAGTCGCACCATAGTCGATGGCGATGCCATCAACTTACACCTTTCCGTGCGTCCAGTCGTCTTTGAAAACTGTCCACGTCCAGCTTCAAGTTGGCGCGCCGAATGAATAAGGTCTGGCGTGTCAGGAAAATTCAGGGCATCGCATCTTCGTCACGTCGAACGCTTACCTGAATCGATTGCATGTGCAGAATCCTACTACCCAAGATGCGAAGCGCGCCTGTCAACATCGCGTCCTACGCCTCCGCGCGCATGAGGTGCCGACCAAGAACGACGGCGGTGTACGGCGTCGGTTAATTGGGTGTCCTGTTGCGCCGTAGTTGTCGCGAACGTGTCTTCGACATTGCTCCCTTGAACGACGCAACTATTGCGACCCATTCGTCAGATGCTCGTCATGGACACCATTGGAATACCCAACGTCCAGGCCAAGTTGGGATGCAGACGCGGCAAACTGACTCAACACCGTTCGATGGCGCTGAAGACTCGATTTTACTGCTTCCAAGTGATGGAGCAGACCAAGAAAGCGGTCTTTTTGCTGTACAAAGTAATCATCGGTGGACGGTGTTGCCTGTGTCAATGTTGAGAGAGAGAATGCTATACCGTTGTTTACCTGTCCAGTGCTGACGAGGGCGCGCTGAATCCAACGGCGCATTCGGTCGCGAAATGTGAGAGCGACCAGCGGAGCGGATGCTGTTGAGGGGGTCAGGTCGACGTTGTAGAATTTCCCAGAGTCGCCACGATTGGGGCTGTGGGTTGGTAATGCCTGTTGTGTTGGACGAGAAGACTCGATCGTTGTCGCGATTGCAGGCACGACTGAACTTGGTGGGGGTGACGGTAGAGCTGAAGCGTTCTCGACGGCTGTCGGTTGCGCAGTGAGGGGAACTGGAGAGTTGGCGACGTCTTTTGTCGGCAGGGATGCTGGGAAAGGCGTATACAGGTCCACAATAGGCAGGTCCACAATCTTCATGATACATGCATCATTGCATTGAACTTCATCCACAGTTGGTGCTTCCAACTCCGATTTGGGCTCTGCCATGCTGACTCGCTCAGGGTTTCGCCCTATTTCCATCACAGGTGATGGTGGTCGTGTCTGGACGACATCATGCGGAAGAGGGGATCCATCTTTAGCACGCTCTGCGCCAATATCCACGCCCTTCTCTTGCAGAACTCCATTGAGAGCTCTCACCGAAAAGTCGTCCTCCTTCATCATCATGTTGTGACTAGTGAATGTTTCAATGCGATCGAAAACTTAATCCCAAGTCGCGTTGGAGCCAAAAATAGATTTATCCGGATGTGATTAGATTTTTCTAATGTACTTACTTCGAAGTAATGACTGAAACACAGAGAGCCAATTAGAGTGCATCATACTAATTACCTACCACTTCGATCACATGAATAGTGTGACACTCTCGTCGGATTCAGTACAGGCTTCCAACAAAATAATTTATCGAGATAATAATTGCAATATCAAGATAAAAATTATCTATTTTGGGAAGCATCCGCAACCAATAATCTATTTTTGACCTTTCAAGATAAAAATAACCTATCTATTTTCATGAAATTATTGATTTCATTATCCATTCAGCGCGATGCAAATCAAAAGCAAGGACTTGGTCAACTTCTACTACACTCAAGTGGCGAAAAACAGCTACAAGTGCAAGGTGTGCGGCCTGGTTCGTAAGAAGGAGCCATGTGCGGGCTACACCAACTTGCTCAGTCACCTCGAAAGCAAGCACAAGGACTTCCGTACCGACTACGTCGATGACCAAAGTTCACAGCCTGGTACATTAGCTGGGTATGGGTTCATCGACGCCAAAACGAAGAATGTTTACGAGTGGGTCCGTTATGTTGTTGATGGCAATCATCCCTTCTCCACCGTCGAGGATCCTGTCACGAGGCGCATTACGTGCTTGAAACCCATTTGTACCAAGACATTGAAAACCAACATGGAGAGTTTGACAAAATCCGTCCAAGAAAAGATCGCACGTGAAATTCCCACTGTGTTTGGTATCTGCATGGATGGCTGGACCGACGGATCGAACCACTTCTGTGCCATCTTCGCTTGCTACTGCATTGGCAGTGAATGCTTCACCCCACTGCTCGCTATGTCGCCACTTCTTGAATTGGACCGACTTGATGCTGATGCTCACATCGACTTCATCGATTCGACTTTGGGCACCTACGGCAAACAAACGTCAGACATCGCATTTGTCACTGCAGACAACTGCGCCACGAACGCCTCCATTGCATCAAAGCTCGGTGTGCCGTTGGTTGGATGTTACTCCCACAAGTTCAACCTTGCAATGAAGGCGTACCTGGTCGACTACGAGAGTGAGCTCGCCGCAGTTCATGCCATCATGGGCCGTCTTGGGCGACTGAGAGCCGGTGGCGAACTCAAACGCTACACTGAACTGAAACCAGTGCCTCGCAATGTGACTCGATGGTCGTCAACCTACAAGATGGTCAAGCGATATATCGAGTTGTTGCCAACCTTGCCCAAGCTGCAGTCCATTCGGGACATTGCACTCAACCGCTGTGAGAACGACCGTCTGGTCCAGTTGGCTGCGACGTTGGAGCAATTCGAAACTGTCACGAAGATTCTGCAGTCCAAAAGTCTCGACTTGGCTGACGCAAGAACCATTTTTGATGGGTTGCATCGTCGGTTCCCATCGTTGCCTCATCTGGCATCTGATGCCGCGTTGACACGCTATCCTGCGTTCGATTCTGGCGTGGAAAAAGTGCTCTCTTTGAGAGAAGACGACTTGAGTCTGGATGAGTTGTCGGCTCTCCATCGTCTGCGAAAGGACACACAACAAGCACCTGTGACGACTGTGGAGCCTATGTCGTTGGCTGAAGAGTTGCTTGAGCCCAAACGGCGTCGGCTCGACATTGCTGAGAGCGCATATTGCTGCCTGAAGTGTGTGCTGCCAACCAGCAACATCGTAGAACGGTTGTTCAGTGCTGCGAAGTTCATTTTGAACGACTCAAGGAAGCACATGCACGTATCAAACTTTGAGATGATTGTGCTGCTTCATGCGAACAGTACCTACTGGGGTATAGACACTTTGGACCAAACTGCCAATACAAGTACTTAGATATTGATCACTTATGTATTTGGATAATAAAATTGATTGCATGTATTAACTCTACTTGAGTATGCGCGAACACTTCAAATAATACTTTGTATTAAACTTGCTTCGTAGTACCTAAACTGGATTTATCCAAATGCCAAAACATATTTCTTAAAGTCTAGTCTACCAAGGCAAAGGATAACCTTTGTACTCCATCAACAAGAACACCGTTAACCCATTGCCTCGGTCGATTCCCTGAATAGGACTTTGCCACAGTGGAACCGAGGTGTAGGATGGCGTAGTTGATGGCCTTGGCAGCCCCCCGCCCGAGAGCAGGTTTAAGACGAAGATGCTGTGTTGGTGGCAAATTGGAAAATGATGAAGGTTGTGCGAGCATCTCGGAGTGACTAGACATATAGAGATTAGGCATTTCTTGACAAGGCATAAAAAACAGAAAGCTTGGTCAACCGTCATAGACAGTTCGAATTGACAGTGCATGACTTTCACCGATATCGATTATTGCCTGTCAAAAACAATAATCTATTTTCTTGTTCTCCGATATTGAGATTTTTATTATTGCTTTCTGAATTTTCAAAGATTACAATATATCTA
>NW_008580221.1:112189-113905 GCF_000520115.1 Aphanomyces invadans | reverse complement strand
CATGCGAACAGTACCTACTGGGGCATAGACACTTTGGACCAAACTTCCAATACAAGTACTTAGATATTGATCACTTATGTATATGGATAATAAAATTGATTGCATGTATTAACTCTACTTGAGTATGCGCGAACACTTCAAATAATACTTTGTATTAAACTTGCTTCGTAGTACCTAAACTGGATTTATCCAAATGCCAAAACATATTTCTTAAAGTCTAGTCTACCAAGGCAAAGGATAACCTTTGTACTCCATCAACAAGAACACCGTTAACCCATTGCCTCGGTCGATTCCCTGAAAGGACTTTGCCACAGTGGAACCGAGGTGTAGGATGGCGTAGTTGATGGCCTTGGCAGCCCCCCGCCCGAGAGCAGGTTTAAGACGAAGATGCTGTGTTGGTGGCAAATTGGAAAATGATGAAGGTTGTGCGAGCATCTCGGAGTGACTAGACATATAGAGATTAGGCATTTCTTGACAAGGCATAAAAAACAGAAAGCTTGGTCAACCGTCATAGACAGTTCGAATTGACAGTGCATGACTTTCACCGATATCGATTATTGCCTGTCAAAAACAATAATCTATTTTCTTGTTCTCCGATATTGAGATTTTTATTATTGCTTTCTGAATTTTCAAAGATTACAATATATCTACCAAGTATTATGTTAGGAGATTGATTCACTACTAGTACACCTTTTCCCGATCAAGTTGTCACTTTGTTCCAATCAAAGTGGAGAATAAAAAATAGAAAACGTTTGAAACATCCGGAGCCGTACAAAAAACAGGACACCGTTCCATTCAAAGTATTCAAAGTGGATTTCATTCCAATCAAAGTGGCCCACAACTTTTCGAGGTGCCAGTGCCCTTGCTTCCATCTCTTGAACAACCCGGGAATCTAACCACGATGTAGACGCTCGGCATTCCCCTGCCTCGATTTGAATGGCTGGGCGACACTACACGCTTGACATCGCACCACATCCACTTTCTCCATCTCGGCTCTGTTCAAGGTAAGCCCCACGCATCCCCTACTTCTCAAGGTCGTGCCGGTCCCGTGTGTGGTCAGGAGTCGCTGCCACCGGCGCGGCGTTTGGCCAGCTTGCCGACACATTTTGTCACCGATGGGTGGCGTATGTCGTCCAGTGTTACGGAAAACCCGTGCTGGATGCGCTCTCGACATCACGCTACTTTGGCTATTCGAACGAGGTACTGTCCGTGCCTTGAACGGACGTGTGAGCATATGATGAAACTTTGCGCAGGAGTGGCGACGTGTCTACCATGCCACGTGGACGCAAACCCCCGCAGCCATCACGTCCGACGACGACGATGACGAGAGCAAAGCCGACTCGCTGCTCGTGTGGCTCCCTTGGTGTGCGACGCCCGACGTGTCGCATTGCTCTTTGACGTGGCTGCGAAAATGACAGCGACGTCGATGGCGCTGTACGGTGCCCTCCACGACCGCGTCAAGTTCCACGTTCGAATCCAGCTCAAGCAGTGGATTCTCGAAATCATTCGTGATACCTTGGACGCTCTATCCCGGCATCGCGATCGCGTGACGTCGGTGTCGTTTGGTCAAGCCTGTGCGTTGCAATGCATTTTCGACCTGTACTTTGTCCGGGTGCTAGTGGGCGAGTCGGCCTTTCTACGATTCGGATGGGGCGACAACGACGACATGGCACCGCTCTTGGCGTGGGTGGATCCCGTCGATTGGGAGCTCTTCGG
>NW_008580221.1:87490-109373 GCF_000520115.1 Aphanomyces invadans | reverse complement strand
TCACCAAAGAGTGGGTAATACATGGGAGGCATTCCGTGGCAGCTTCTTCAAGAAGTCGCATTCGGCTTTCCAAGTAGGAGTTAAACTCACGACGGTCGAACAGCATGTGAGTACGTTCGGCCAAGTAACGCTTGATATTGGCTTTCAGGACACTGAAGCAACTTTCGATTGGGTTGAGCATTGGTGAGTAGGGCCCAAGACGGAGCAAAACGAGGTCCTCGTGCGATTGGACCCTTTGCTCGGTTTGCGAGTGTGCTGGCGCATTGTCCAACACGATAACGACCTTCTTGCCTGCAAAATTGGCTTGAAAGGTCTCCGTTGCCTTTGCTGCACGGTAAACTTCCTCGACGAACTGTGCATTCTTGTCCATCTTGATGCTTCCTCGTTCCAGTCGGTAGCACACAAGACCGACTTCAGGCGAGACGGCACATTGTACTTGCAGGTTTGGACCCTTCGAGGGCGGCAGAACGATGGTGGCACGGCAACCTTTCTTGGCGCGGCCAACCGAACGATGGCAATAGATGTTGAAGTTCGTCTCATCGTAGTAGACAATAAAGTCTCCGCTCCGTTCATGCACCACCAAAGCCAAAGCGTCAGCAAACGCCTTCCGCTTGGCCTTGTTCTCGTCGCTGTTGCACGTGGACGGCTCGATTCGAACTTGCTTGACCGTGTAGAGCATGCCAAGAAGGTGACGACTGATCGTTTGCTTGGAGAGATTGACGCCGTCGAAGTCACGAGCAACGAACGCCTGCATCGCCGTGAGCGTGTACTGACAATTCGAGTCCAAGTATCTCTCCAAGGCAACAAGGATCTCCGGGGTCACTTTCGTTCGGCCCGGTCTCGCGCCTCCTCTTGGCTGGTGGGTTACTCGGCCGGTCTTGACGATGCGGCGGGCCGTCGACAGGGTGATGCCATTGTGAGAGGCGACGACCTTCCAGTCCAAGCCCTCCGAGTGCGCTGCAAGCACTCGGAGTCTCTCGTCCTTGGTCGGGCTCTTTTGCTTCCCTTTCCTGCTCATGCTTCGTCGTTCAGGTTGGAAAATGACAGCATGACCTCGTGCACTTACGTGTGGCGCCTTATTGAGCTACTTTGATTGGAACAAAATCCATTTTGATTGGAATACTTCCACGTGGCACATCTCGTCAAATTTTATATTATTTATTCGAGCCACTTTGATTGGAACAAAGTGCCAACTTGATCGGGAAAAGGTGTAGTAAAGGAAATATATGTGTCACTGTACGGTACATAAGTCGTCACAGTCACACAGAGGCTGAGCTGAAGGTACCACAAGGTTAATACTCTGTATACTGATAAATTGTGATCGTGTATGTCGAAACTGCTATAAGCTACAACACTTTTACAATACTACATCCATTTACAAAGGTTTTGAATTAAAAGAGAATCGTTTAAGTCGAGGTGTACCTTAGCGTGGATTATCCAGAGCTTACAAGATAAACTTGGACAGGTCCGACTTCTTGAGCATGGCCCCAACTCGGTCGTGCACAATCTCCTTGGTGATCGTGAGCACGTGGCCTTCAGGGTAATCGGAAGCCTCAAACGAAATGTCTTCGACAACTTTTTCCAAGACCGTGTGCAGTCGGCGCGCGCCAATGTTCTCAACCGTGTGGTTGATTTCATACGCTACGCGGGCCACTTCCTTGATCGCATCTTCTTCGAAATTCAAATTCACGTTTTCCGTCGCCAGCAACGCCTTTTGCTGAACAATCAAGTTGGCCACGGGCTCCGTCAAGATACGCCACAAATCTTGCTCCGTCAGCGCCTTCAACTCGACGCGAATAGGCAGACGTCCCTGAAGTTCCGCAAGCAAGTTGGAAGGCTTCACCGAGTGGAACGCGCCAGACCCGATGAACAAAATATGGTCCGTGTTCACGTTTCCGTGCTTGGTGGAGATCGTGCTGCCTTCAATGAGGGGCAAGAGGTCGCGCTGGACGCCTTCGTCGCTGGCGTCAGCGCCGCGGTACGCTCCGGACGAGCAAATCTGTTCGTGTCATGAGGTTCCACGGCCATCGTTACATGGGATGCTGTTACCTTATCGATTTCATCGATGAAAACAATGCCGTTCTCCTCCGCTTCAGAAATGGCTTCCTTCACGACATCGCCCATGTCGATGGCGTTTTCTAGCTCCATTTCTTCGAGAATCGGCCGCGCGTCCGCGACTGTCATTTGTTTCTTTTCCATCTTCTTACCGCCCGATATGACCTTCATCAGATCGTTCACGGTCGAGTTGTTCGAGTTGACTTTGCCGGATGGGTCAATCGAGATCGCCCCAATGCTGTTCGGGTTGTTGGAACTGCGCACGTCCACCGTAATCATGCGCTCATCGAGTTCCCCATCCCGAAGCAGTTTCAGGAAAGTCTGACGCGATTGCGCACCAGTGTGTTGTCCTGCCAATGCGTCAATGATTCGTTGCTCTACGACTCCCGCAATGTCCTTGCGTACGCGCTCCATCCGGTGCTTCTTGACCAACTGGATCGAGTTCTCCAACAAGTCCTTGATGATTTGGTCTACGTCACGACCATGGAAACCCACTTCCGTGAATTTTGTCGCTTCAACTTTGACAAACGGCGCCTGGGCCAGCTTGGCTAAGCGGCGCGCAATCTCCGTTTTCCCGCATCCCGTTGGGCCGATCATAAGAATGTTCTTGGGACTCACTTCAGGGCGTAGATCGTCTGGAAGCTGTTGGCGGCGCCATCGGTTGCGCAAGGCAACAGCCACTGCCTTTTTCGCGTCTTTCTGCCCCACAATATACTTGTCCAGCTGGTCCACGACCTCTTTCGGCTTGAGTTTGCGACCCAATTCGTCATCGTCCATGGGGGTCTCCTCAACGACAAGGTTGACGACAGGGAGTGGGGTCTCCACCTCAGACGGGCTCAATCCAATTGTGCTAAGTGCGCGGCGGGAGCCCAATTGCCCAACATGCTTCCGGAGAGTCTGGCGCAACATTGTTCTTGTTGGTCCTTCACGGCTCTTCTTTTGCGGTGCGGCGGAACTGTCCGGATACGAACCGGAAGAAGGAATGGTGGGTTCAACTCCTTGTGCAATAAAGTGCGGTTGTGGTTTTCAGTGGGAACTACACATAAATCCCTCTTCCAAAATGGTGCGACGCTCGAGTCCATGAGGGAGAAATGTGTTTTACACAACCAGAGTCTTGCAATAATGGGAATAACCGCAGTCGGTTGTAGAACACACAATTTTCCCCAGGCTGTAGGCAAGTGTGTGAAATATAGGATTGGCATAAAAAGTTTTCTCAAAAAGGGTACTCTACAAAAAAACTTTTGTTGCTGTCCGAACAAGGCCGTCGAGCAACCTTCGGTGAGCCTCCACTGCCTTACCCACGCGGATGTCTTCGGCATCAAAGCCCCAATGGAAGGCAGTGAAGCGACTGAATGGTACACACATTGGATGTAGGCGGCTCATTCACTCTGGAACCTGTTTCGGTATCGTTCAAGCTGGCTGGAGTTCCCGCTGAGGCCCCCAGAATGGATATACACAACTTGACGTCCTTCAAATTCGTGCCGATCGAATGCATTCAGCATGGTATCCCATGCAAGACATCCGTAGATCAAATCGATCTCAACCCCTGTGTCCTTCAGCACTTCGTAATACGTGTCGAGCAATGGGCGCCAGAGCGTGCCAAATGCAACTCTTTTCCTCGGCTCGAGCACATATAGGGGACTGGACCCTGTGATACACCGTCAGTCAACATGCAATTTGCGTGGAAGTACCAGGGGCGGTCGCATCCAACTTTGCGAGTTGTTCGCGCAAATACGCCGCACTTCCGACGCACGGCACGCCGTACACGCGAATTGAAGGATGAATGTATTTGGCGACGTAATGCGCAGTGGTACCAGTGCCACATGGAAGCACCACTGCCACGTTCTGCCACACAGAGTCAAGGTGAGTTATGCATAGCAGAAATCAATCCTACGTTGGCGTAGCTTTCAGCGAAATCGTTCAGCTCAAGCGCCAACCGTCGTATTCCGACAGCTGCCTCGGGCAAGGCAACACCTACAGTCAAGATGGTTAGGACGCTGCTGAAACACGAAGAGAACCTTGAGGAATTCCCAGCCATCTAGTTGCGTTCAGCGGAGCGATGGGAGTGAAGTCATGAGAGTCGGCAAGAGCGTCGTATTCGTTCTCTAGAGCGACGTGGTGCATCCCCAGCGACAAGGCCAAGTTGAAATTAGATTTGAGGTTTTTGGCGCGGTCCAAGAGCTGCGTGGATATGGGTTTGGTGAAATACGTGAACGGGACTTGCTTCAGATGTGCCAGCTGAGCAACTGCCAGCATAGCGTTACTTTGGATGCCGCCGTAACTCAAGAGATGGTTGCCTACCACACAAATCATCATTGACATCGCCACTTCATGAACTTTGCTCTGCAAACCTGTAAAGAACGACGCATCCTTCTCCACGAGCCAAAAGAGCTTGCGGAACTAAGAAAGCTTTGAGTTTCCCTGCATGATGCTGATGCGTACAACCTTGTTACCTGGAAGGAAGTGCAAATCGTCGCGCTTGATGTGGAGGTCAAAGCCGCGGCAGCGAACGCGTTGCACCTTCGTTGGTGGAAGCAACTTCATTACTGTTTGAAAATAGTGTGAGCTCGGAATCTAATATAATTTTTAAAATTTGCAGTACTTTCAGAAAAAGCTGTAATGATTGTATGACGACCGTCATTCCTACACGAGAGTTAAGGTCGTTCAATCCTCGAAGCGACGCACCGTCCGCCAGCATGTCCGCCAGCATGTCGGCGGTGAAAGCGCAAGAGTATCAACTGGACCTCCATGCAACCAAGCCATCAAACCCAGTATTGTCCCAGACGTTTGGTCGGCATATCCTCCTTCAGAAAGCGCACATGCAACAGTACCGGGAGATTCCGCAAACGTCACGCCGTCGGCAGAACTCCCCACTCCACCAACGAAGCAACGGGAACGATGGGACACAGAGCGCGCGGGAGTGGAGAGACAGCGACAATCAACGCGGGGTTTCTGCAAGAGGGGAATTGCTGGAGCGCATCATCGAGCAGCGACAAAGTGATCAAGACGCTGCCATGATGCAAGTTGAAATGAAGTCTGTCGACTCCACTCCAATTGTTGAAGAGTTGGAGGACATGATTCGGCGAATGCCTGCGCACACCGTGAAGCGATGCATTGTGAGTCAACCCGCGGAAGTAGATGGGGATAAGCTGTTTCTGCGCGACTACCACGACACTTCCACCGACACAGCCGTGTCTTGGTTGAGCAAACAAGAATCCTTTATACGAAAGTGCCGAGGTCTCGAGCGGGACAGAGCAGCATACCTTTCGCTGCATATGAAATCTCTTAGCGTGGAGCTCAGCCGCGCCATCGATACCCTCGATGACGCGAGGGACTTGGAAGGTTTGTCAGCGCTGGTCTTCACAATCTCTACTGACTCGATGACTAGCGCGCCTCCTCGCCCAAAAACGAACGCACTTGCAAGATACGATGCGTGAGACCGCGGCCAGCATAACTCAGCTCAAAGCTCGACGGGCGAATGGCATGCCTGTGCTGGTGTCTGATGTCGACGCCTGCCGCGAGCGTATCGATTCCACGGAGGCGTCCATTTCGCAAGTGTACTCCAATCAAGTCGAGCGGCTTGAAGAGCTGGGTGGGCTTGAGCGAAAGCTCCACCGAGATGTACGTGGTGAACGCTCTATCTTGAGACTCCTTGTCTGGGCTTTCACCCACACCCTCCAAGCTGCATGGATTATCTTATTGAAAACACAACCCAGTCACAGATTACGTGACTCTGTAGCTGGCGGTGTTTGAGACCAAAATGGCGCAATGGGACTCTAACGTCCAAACCAAGGTAGTGGAAGCACGAGTGCAGCATCGGGCACAGAGTGTCGTGCGTCGAAATGGCATGGTGTCACTCAATCCTGGCGGAAACGAGCCCATACCGGAATATCAAGACGAGGCGAGGCGAGTTCGGATGCTGGATACGTTGATACACCAGACGGGCCAGGGCTGCGGCGGATGGGACGCCACGGACCACGCAGCGTTCGTAGCGGTCTTGCGGCACTTGGGCTGGACAGACGTGACGCTGGCCAACCACTTGAAACACCACGATGAAGGGTTTGACGCTCTACAAGTCGAGGCAGTGGTGCGCCGATGCTGTTCTGGCAGCGGCGTCCTCACAAGCAAGTCCCCCGATGCCATTCGCACGCACTTGGACTGGTACTTCAGTCATCTCAAGCTCGTCCACGAGAAGCGGCGGGCGATCGCCACGTGGAAAGATAAACGAGATGAACAACGCCGAGCGTCGTCACTCGCCCCGTCCCCACCAACACAGCAGCCCATGTTGGCCAGCGACAAAATGGACGAACGTCGGGCGCGGGAGCTGGCAGACACCAAAGCTCAAGTGCGGGCATGGCGCACCGAGCGGCGGATGCAGGAGCAACAGGCCAACGAAACGAGATCGAACCGACCACTGTCATCGTCGGCCGAAGCCTTGGTTTGCAGCACAATGAGTTTGGTGTCGACGGGTTGATTGAGATTTGTAGAGGCGATTGGAAACAAAACAAAAGGTTGCGTTGTACAAGCTCAAGAAGGAAGAAGAGCGAGCGAGGCAAGAAGCTGCCTCTGAAATCGTTCGAAAAGCTTCCATGGCGCGGCAGCCTTCCAAGGTACAGCGTTCCGCTGTCCTTGGATTGAATTCGTTTTTTGTCATGGATAGAAGCAACTCCACATCATGTCCGAGACAGCGATTGCGACGGCAAAAGCTCGACTGGACAAAATTCAGTCTCACCAAGCTGCCAGCCAACAGGCTGCGGCTCTGCCTCATCGGCCGAAGCTTCACTTAAATATGCCGACAGACTCGACGGCAGCCCAGCCGACCAAATCGTCAACAGCTCGAGAGACCACGCCGGACGAAGTCCAAGATATGGCTGCTGCCCGTCGGGCGCTGGGAGCCCACGCAGCATATGTGCCAGGGTTAGCAGGGGCTCGTCATGTCAAAGGAAAAAGTTTCGGGCATGTGTCGAGTCAGCCACGACAGGTGCCGTCGTGGAGGGCAATAAAATAAGGAAAGAGGCAACGTCGAACTTGCCAGGATGGTTTGTTTGGCTCTTGGTCCCTTCCCCACAAGTGGAAAGCTGGCCATGCCATGGGAGCCATCGCGATAGTCCTCTCTGCCCAAGCCGATGCTTTGATAAACAAGGGGCTCCGGCGAGCAGTGTCCACTTGCAGCAGTCATCGGCCGTGCCATCCCCTGAGCCACATCAAGTGGAAATTCGGGGTTCGAGTTCTGGCCACGATTGGTTTGATTGGCTCATTGAGGTAGACTGCTTGGGTGAAGTTTGCTCATTTTGGACGACGAGGATGATGCGGTGGATGAGCACCACGGCGGGCGCCGTCAAGAAACAGCGCCTGCCGCTCGAGGGCATCCGTGTCGTCGAGTGCGGACACTTGATCGCTGGTCCGTTTGCAGGCACCATCTTGGGGTACTTTGGGGCCGAAGTGATCAAGATCGAGCCGAAAACAGGAGACCAAGTGCGCGAGTACCGCATGGTGGACGACGAGCACCGCACGTCGCTGTGGTGGTATTCGATCGCTCGCAACAAGCACAGTGTGTCAGTGGACCTCAAGAGCGAGAAAGGACAAGCCATCGTGAAGCAGCTTGTGGAGAAGAGCGATGTCGTCATTGAAAACTTTCGGCCGGGCAAGATGGAGCAGTGGGGACTCGGGCCGAAGGAGTTTGAAGTGTCCAACCCAGGCTTGATCTATTCTCGCATCAGTGGATATGGCCAAACTGGGCCAAACAAAGGTACTGACTACGTTCTCTCCATAGTAGCACTCACGTAGCGCTCCAGGCAAGCCGGGGTTCGCGAGTGTCTGCGAAGCGTTCGGTGGATTTCGATACGTGAATGGATTCCCCGATCGGCCGAGCGCGCGACCGAATTTGAGCTTGGGGGACACCATGGCGGGGCTGCACGCGGCGCTTGGGATCACGATGGCTCTGCTTGGTAAGGTGCGCCACCCTGCCGGGACGGGTCAAGTCGTCGACGTCGCCATCTACGAGAGCATGTTCAACGTGCTCGAAGCTATCGTGCCCGAGTATTCGTACAACGGAACGATCCGGGAATGCTCTGGGTCGACCATCACAGGCATCGTGCCTTCCAACACGTACCCGACGCTGGACAACAAGCAAGTGGTCATTGGCGCCAACATGGATTCGCTCTACGTCAAGGTTCATGCGCGAGCCACCTTTGGAGCGTGATGACCTCTTGTGCTTAGATGATGGACTTGATTGGGGAGCCAGCGCTAAAGGCGCATAGCACGAATACGATCCGAGTCGTGCATCAGCAAGCGATCGACGAAGCCATTGCCAAGTGGACAAAGACACTGCCTCTCGCCGAGATAGTACGACAGCTTGATGCGGCCGCCATTCCCGTACGTGTGTCCGATCGGAAGAACCACTTAGGGCGTGATGTAGGTGGGCCCGATCAACTCGGTTGCTGATATGTCCACCGATCCCCACTTTGCCCATCGCGAGATGTTTGAACCGGTCCAAGTCCCAGGGCATGGCAAACCACTCAACATTCCGTCCATCAGTCCCAAGTTGCAGGCGACTCCAGGCCGGACCAACTGGCCGGGTCAACCGCTTGGCAGCGGCACGCGACGCGTCCTCAAGGAAGTGCTGGGGCTGTCGGACACCCAAGTGGATGCGCTAGTTATGGACAAAGTCGTGTTCGAGTCCCAGGCGTCGAGTTAGAGACCGTTGGGAATGTCAGCGTGCTGAACTCAGCAAGCCTGTCATCTTGACTGCCTTACGAAAACAACTTAATGGAGCGACGAATTGGTGGAAGTCTTGGACGAATCGTCGGGAGCAAACGCGGACGACTGGGTCGAAGGCGTTTGAAAGGCGAAACGGCGGGGATGCAGCAGCGGGGGCCGTTTGAAACGTAGGCAAGTACGATGGTGTGGTGTACGTCGACGTGGTGGAATATGAATATGGTAGCGTGGACGGTGTGGAATAGGATGGTACGTATGGCACCATGAGAGACTGCTGCTGTTGCACGGACTCAGGCCTTTTAGCTTGTGACGGCACCGTGGTTGGTATCGCCACCGGCATGGGGTCCACGACGTTTTGCGGTGCTTCATTGTGCGAGTATGGCTGGACTGTGTTACTGAACATCGGTATTGGTACCGCTCGACCTTGACGACTGTGCACATCGTTGATGTAGTTGCCCGCTACATGCGAGTTTCTTGTAGGCGACGAAATGACTATGACGGGCTGCACTGGAACGTACACCACTCGTTGCGGTGGCGGGGCGCTTGTGGCAGCGACCGCATCAACGCAGCAGCTCGCACACAAGTAGCCGCATTCGCAGGCAAAGCAGAGCTCGTCGCAGTCGGACATGGCGATGACAGTGGTGATGTGCACGCATGTGGTGTTGCCGTCATGTTCGATTTTATTCCATAGTAAAACGCTAAGAATACGTAATAGAAGTGAGACAGGAAGAGTTGGTCGTACAATGATTTTTTTAAATATATTTGTCCACCTTGAACTCGTAATAAAGGAAAAACATTTGAAGCCATCATAAAATATAGCGTCATATCACATCTGCCTCCGTCGCTCCGCGTGACTCTTCCTTGCGTCCTGCAGGATCTTTCGACGACTCGCACAATCGCCGCCATACCAACCGACCGGATCGGTCTCCCGAGCGACAAAAGTTGTTTGGTGTGTGTCGTGCGCGAAGACGGACCATGCAGTCCCTTGCTAGGATGGATTGTGATGCAGCTGCCCCTCCATGCACCGTGTCAGAGCTGTCGTAGACTCGCCTTGGTAGCCGCCGTGCAGCCAGTTGGGAATGAATGGAACCGACAATGACGAGGACTGAACGGGTGGTCGTGTTCAGGGGGATTACAAGTTGTGCAACGACTTCTTCAAGGTAAACAATGCGTCATGCAAAACGTAGTACGGCTGGGAGATGTCGCCTCGACAAAGGTACGGCACGCGACTGAACGAGTGAACTTCAAATCCGCAAGGAGTAAAGACCTGCACACAAAGGAATGGATCTACGGCACGTGGACTGGTTGAGATACCTTGGCAGACATGATGCGGGCCGCATCTTCGAACGAATCTCCATCTGCACACAATCCACCGTTCATCGGCAGGACTTCCTTGGGGGGGAGTTTTTGCGTCCCCATTTCCACGCTACGTACACGAGGTTGGTCGGGCTAGTTCACAAACATCCAGTGTTCTCACAAGGCAGAGAAGGGCAGGACGACAGCGATTAGCAGGACACCCTACACAAGAAGACAGCGTCACCCACTTGACACGAAATTCATGATCAATACAGTCGGCGTGAGCAAGTCGCGAATTTGGTTTAGAAGCGTCAGCGGCGTGTCGGCGCGATCGAGAACATTCAGCAAACTGAAATGGACGTGAGCAATGCGTTCGCACGCCTTCATCTCAAATGCACCTGATCATCTCGTACGGGCCATTCGCAATGATGTCAGGATGCGACAAAACGGCCGTGTGGGTTGCACTAATCGCTCGATGGGGTGGGGTGAGGGACCTTTCGATCGTACTTGAAGCCTTTTGCATTGAGCGCGCGAACCATTGGCATGGACACTTCTGTGGAATACACCGTGTCGACAAACGTTGCGAGTTTGGCTGTCACGTTGCCGTCGCCGGCTCCGATGTCCAAGAGCTTGCCTGTTCTCCGATGAAAATGGGAGTCATGTCAGATTATACGTACCTCCGCAGCGCCCGTTGGGGAAATTTAAGAGACGAGCCGCTTGAGCGCGGGAGAACACAAACATTTGGCCCCCTAGTGCTTGCCTTAGCTCCTCCCACGAGTTCATCACGACTTACG
The DNA here is from genome assembly GCF_000520115.1 of Aphanomyces invadans. Lineage (NCBI taxonomy): Eukaryota > Oomycota > Saprolegniomycetes > Saprolegniales > Verrucalvaceae > Aphanomyces > Aphanomyces invadans. The sequence goes on along the minus strand of NW_008580221.1, from coordinate 98,511 downwards.
ATGGAGCATCCCGTTGGTGTCCGTGACGGAGTAGAACTGGTTCAGCACTGTAGACACCATCGACGTCAACATGTTGTACACCCCTGAGTTGAAGCAACTCTAAAACGTTATCCCCTAATAAGCAGTCGCGACCGGAGATCCACCGCCAGGACGTACGTCCAGAAATTGCTCGGTTTCTTCGTCACAGTCGGATGCGATGAACTTCGATCGCAAGTCTTCCCCACTACAAGTGCATCAATCTTGCTCGTAGCGCCAGACAAAGCACATACACCTTATCCAAGTTCACCGAGTACATGAGTCGCGGAAGGCCCATTCCAGGGTCTTTGATGCGGCGGGTAGCGTCGCGGATGTAGCTGCGCATGCCAACGTCTCTGCCAACACAAGAAAACCAATAGCACAAGGGTTTATCCGGATGCCATTTCCGGCTATAGACATTTGAAGAAGGTGAACCACATGAACATGTCATTCAAAGGCTTAAAATTTCGTGCCGAGGTTGGCACGGCGCATATCACGCTCTCGAGCGCGTTCTTCGTTCTCTTTTGCGATGTAGTCCTTCATGGCGTGCAGGAGTAGCTTGGCATGTCCAGCATGTCCATTGCACAACTGCGTGAGCCTAAAGTTATTCCATCGATTTCAGGTTTGCCTAGAAAAAGCGGGATGGACGAACCGTGCGGGAGGAAAGCGCAACAACGCGGCGCCAGTGATGGCTGGTTTGATGTTGTCCACGTATGCCTCAAGCTCACCATGCGAAACTGCCCCTAGCCACTTTTGAACGTCGGCATGCGAGAACGACTTGAACAACTTGATTGGTTTCGCTTCCGAGGTTTCAGTAATCTCAAAGACCGTTTGCACCACCGTCGGATTCACTTCCACCATGCGGCGCGCATTCAACAACGAGCACATTGTGTGCTCCGTGTCTAGCTCCGTCGTGAAAACTGCCGATTGTTAAAGATGACCAGGACCAACCTGCGGGAATGGGTGATGCCGTGACAACGACAGCAGCTTGGCACGACTTGTGGGCGGCCCACAGGCTGTTTTTCAGGATGCGAGTCAAGGCGCTGTTGCGATATGGCACGTGGCTGTTATTCTCTTTGGCCAAAAGGCATTGCTTGAGTGCGAGGTGGCTCATGTTGGTCTCAATTGTCTCTTGCTGGCGCTGCTTGTCATTGGTGAATTGATCTTCCTTGCGCTCACTAGCCACTTATTGCTCGATTCGCGGTTCCACAGCAACCATGGAAAACATACCTTCCAGCCAAATCCAACAAAACCATTTGCCCGCCATCACTAGGCGGCCCAGCGCCAACTAGTTTGAGGAACACAATCAAGTGTGACCGCGACGACACTGTGTTAGCCTGTGTTGACTCAGTGGCGCGACGGCTCACGGCTTCATGAAAGAGTGCGAGTAACTCCGCCACAGACGTCGCAACTTTGCTCTGGGAGTGCACCAAATGTATCGCTTGGTCTTCCTCTGATTCGCAAATAAGCACCTTGGTGCGATCATGCAGAAGATCTACACAACTTTGCACGTCAAGACACAATATCAATGAGCTGCTCAGAGTTAAAAAACGAGTTTGATAATGTACCAACGCATTTCGATCCGACCAACTCCACCGCCGTCATTTGAATGGACGTCGACAGCGCCATGAGGTCCCGTCCCATGTCGGCGAGAAATCCAGTCATGGTGTGAGTTTTCCCAGATCCCGTTTGCCCGTACCTGATGAGTGTATGAAAGACGAATGAAATCACGATTGTCGTACATCATGCATACGGATTCGCCGCCTGAAAGGACATGTTGGACGAGGGGGCGAGCGACAGCTTCGTATACGGTAGCCGTCGGTGTCGCCTCGTCAAACACGCGGCTGAATTCGTGAACCTGTGTGTCAATGTACTTGTGCACCATGTCTACGAGGAATGCATTAGAAGCAGCGAGCCCGGCTGTCGCAGAAGCAACTCTACCCGGCTTCATGAGGCAATTGTGGACGGCCACTGTGTTTGGTCCCACGCACGTGAGCGTCGTGTATTCTCCTCGTGCAACTTCATGTTCCAACATTGGGCGGATTCGAGCATACACTTGGACCGAATGGAGAAAGGAGCGAGGTGCTTCGTTGGTACGAGTCAGGTACTCTGCGCGCAGGTGTTCGATGCCTTTCTTGAACCACTCGGCGTGACGCGTGCGTGCCGTCCTGTACATTCACATCATGCCTTGCTTTCATGTGAGCGCGGTCCTCCATTTCTTACCGCTTATCCAAGTTGTTGCGCGTGTCGTCGGACTGGTTTCGCATGCTTCTCACACACCGAAGTGGCAGAGGGAAACAACGTGAGGGATGATCATGGGAATGTTGGTAATTAAACCTACACCTAGCAAAGACTGCGAATGCAGGTCTTTTTCGCACCACAGCTAATGTGGACACATCGCACGGGAAGCTGGAATTGGCATGCTCGGTGGACCTGCAAGACACATGAACGACATGGATGAGCGGCAAATGAGGAGATGTGTGCATGTACCTCGCCCCTCCTTCCACCCGTGCAACGTGGACAACCAAACCTCCATAATCCCCAATCACGGCAACCACACATGCATCTCTTCAAAATTCATCTCGCTTCGACGATCCTGACGATGGCGGTGCCTGGACGCTAAATCGATTCCATAGACTTGCAAACGTTGACGTGGCCTCGGGCTCTTGCGCACCCGCCTTTCTGTTGAGTTCCTTGTAGGGCAAAGCCGCAACGTTGAAGAAGTCATCGTACGCAGCGCGGCGCGTGGCCAATAGCCCCTTGGTGCGCTTATCCAGGCCGTCAGCCTTGACCATGGCGGCTTCATATGCCTTTTGCGCCGCTGTAAACTCGGCTTGGTACGCTTCGAGCTCAAGCTTGGTGCGCAAAAGGTCTTGTTCGACATGCTGAATCGATTCGACAGTGTCGGGTTCGATAGGGAGGCACTGCACGATGTATTGAAGGGAAGAGAACCAGTTGTCCCCATAGACACAAAAGAGATGCGTGCCTGCTTCCAACGCTGGAGTTTGGATGCGCTCGAGGGTCTTGAGACGGTGGAAAATATCGGGAAGAGTCTGCTCCAGGTCGGACAAGCACTTGAACGTGTCGTCGGTGTCCATGAGCTCTAGTTTCGTGAGGAACATGTCGGCTGACGTGTGTTTGGCTCTGGTTTCGCTCTCCTGTACGCAGCGCACTGACCCGTCCTTGTCGAACAAGATGAGCTTGAATTTGCTTTTTGCAATCGACCGGCACGTCATGACAAACCCAGATTCTACGATGCGCTCGGTAATGCTGACGCGGAAGAAATGCCCTTCTTGCTTGTCCACTTTCCCGGCCATCTCGATACCCACGGGAAGATCCTTCACGTTCGACCCCCCCATTCCAGTTTGAAGATCTTCACGTGAAATCAATTACCTTGCTGTGCAAACACGCGAGAGAATGGTCGAGTGTTTGACTTACCGCGAGCGGCCATGAGAACGTTTTGACTGATCTGAGTTGGCAACGGAATGCCCATTTTCGAGCAAAGAGCCCTACCATGACGAGAACACTTAAGTGTTGTGGGTTGGACGGTAGTGTGAACACGTACCCCAGCATCCGACCAAGTCCATTCATTTCATTCACGTCGATTGGTTGCATGCTATGGAGACTAGCAACACTTCCACCCGATCCATCTTTACATGAAAGATCATAGAATCGGCGTTGATTTGGGTCCGACAGCACAGCGTACGCCGTCGCGAGCTTCTTGAATCGCTCCTCTGCTCCTGGGACGCCACGGTTGCGATCGGGGTGATACTTTAGCGCGAGCCGTCTGTAGCTCGCTTTAATCTCTGCTTCCGATGAAGTACGCTCGACTTCCAGAAGGACATACAAGTCTTCGGAGATTGCAGACGCAGGCGGTGCATTCGTCGTCGACATGGTCGAATGTGGAATGAAGCCTCCAAGATCGACGGTTGCGGAATTTATTAAACTGCCCATTCAAAAGCCAAGATTATGCTGGATTTTCGTGATTTTATTGCCTGCTGCGTCAACCTCATCTAAGCAACTACGTTCCTTCGGGTGATTCCGTGACACTCGAGTAGAGGAGCGGTACGCGGTGGAGACAGATAAAGAAGGATGTATTCGACTGCACATGGAGAGACTGAAGCTTGCTCTAAGATCCTCTAAACAACATAATCGTGATGGCCCTCATGCAAGAGCATCGCCATTGCCGTCACTATCTTGGTCGTCATCCTGGGTCTCGCATGGACTGTCGATCACTGTGTCCGACGCAATAGGGCTCATCCTGGCAACTTTGTGGTACTTCTCGGCTGAGGAATTGCTTTCACCATGGCATGACGGTGCTGCTGAAACTGCTCCCGCCGACGGCATGTGATACAAGTACATGGAAACAATGCACACGCTCAAGCCACACGCAAATTCGAGCGAGAAATCGAACGAGAAAAAGAGGATTGAGACCAGGGTCGTGAAGAGCATCGCCATGGCGTGGGTGAATACACACGCAATGTTGTCGAGGAACTTCAGGATGAGCCCCATGCACAGACCAGCGACGACTTGGATGCCCACAACCACCCATGTCCAGGAATTGTAGCCGAAAAAGAAACCACCTGGGCCGACTTGAAGGAGGGCCGCAACGCCGTTGAACGTCATGGAGAAGGAGGCAAGGTAAATGTTCTGGACGACGAATGGGGTTCCCGGGTTCTTCTTCAGTGCGAACTCTGTCGCAATCCCGGCAAATGACGAGATTACGCATGCAATGGACACGAGCCCGAGTCCGATGAGCACTCTCGATGTGTCATGCTCGTGGATGAACTGCCGCCGAGAAGCAACAGTGGTGATATTCTCATGGTGCTGTAGTATGGGCTGGACGTCGTGCTTCGACTGGGTCGTGGCGACACCGAGCATGAGAAGCACGAGGGACACGACTTGGAGATGACTAATGGACCGCCTGAGGACGACGCGGAACAGCACAGCAGTCGTGAAAATCTTGAGGTTCCACAGGATCGACAACGTTGCAGGGTCGATGAACCGAAGGATCACAAACACGAGGTTATTGTCAATTGTGTAGAGCAGCGCAGGAATCGCAAAATACAGAGTTTCGCGCCATCCAATCCACAGGGCGGTCTTGCGAGGGACGACAACCGCGACAACTGTTCCACAAATCAGTCCCTTCAGCACTTCCACCAAGAGCATTACAGTGGCGCTCAAGTACAGCATCTTCCCATCGACTTTCGAAGCATTGATGCACAGCGAGCCCGCCGCCATGAGTGCGGCAGCGACGGTCATCCCGCCGAATTGGGTCGCCAGGTGCATCGTGCGGCACAATTCCACACTCGACACTTGCTCTGGCGTCGTGCTTCGAAATCGTCCCGTTTTGATTGGTTTGTACTGATTATATTCGAAAACCTGGCAGTTCGCTTCGAACTTCGCCTTCCTGCAGAGTCCAGGGTGCCGGCGACATAGCGACCGCCGTGACGGCGAGCGGGAGGAGGGCGTGGACTCCGCGCACACATCCCGTTGACGTTCCCTAGTTGTCATACACAGTTGTGACCCGTTCGAAACTCTGCACCTGCTAGGTGCAGCCTGCAGAAAACGAGGAATACTGTTGAATCTGACCGAGTCTACCAACGATTCTCGTTCACGGGCACTGGTCTAGGGTGGGCCTTCCTGCATACGCATGATTGCCGTCCACTGGACCTCAACACGAAACAAACACGTATCGTGTAACTTATCGCTTCAGCAACGCTTCTCGCTTGGGGTCATCGGAGGGAGACCCGTCGCTCGTGTGGACATCCGCAATCAAAAATGCTTGAATGACAAATGGGACAAACATGAGGGCGCACACGACCTGAGCGACGACGAACGCTGTGCCTGCCACCGGCACGCTGACTGCAAATCCATTGTAAATCTGCGACAGCTGCGATGGCTTGCACATGAAGGTGGGGTCGGCTGTCACATTGAACGAACACGGAACGGAGGTGCCATTGCTGTCATATTGTTGATGGCCGAACGCGGTGTACTGCGGTGCGAGCGTCGGGAGCGAGAAGAGACCGACGAGGGCCAAGTAGACCGTGCTCAACGTGGCGAGCACGAGTGTTGATGGCGACGTGTGGTGGCGGTGGAGCCGATCGATGCGGAAGCACAGAAACTGGAAGCCGTGGCGACCAAGCCACACAAACGACACGACGAAGATGTACAAGAAGCAAATGGCAAAGATCGCGTAGTCGAGAGGAAATACCCGCGAGGCCAGGACAAGGACGAAGTCAATGGGGTTTGGAATCAATGGGTGGTCGATGATAAAACCTGTGGCAACGATGTCAAGGGTGTTTGCAAGGCATATGGGGAACTGTACCAGACTTGTAGTTGGAGTGGAGGAGTCGGTCAATGGATGTCAGCAGCAGCGACAGTATGATCAGAATCGACACCAACATGAGCAAGATCCCAAAGGGAAGGCGCCACACGAGGGATGTGCAGCACAACCACTTCTTGGACTGCTTGGCGAACACCCGTCGGCGCTCGAGCAGCACCTGGTCCCGATTCTTGAGTTCATCCAGCCGTGCCTGGTCGACGTCCGACATTACCCCGGTGGCAGTGAACTTGCGCAGGACGGATTGCCGCGCCCTCTCGATTGAGTGCGCCTCCAATTCGATTTCTTCCATGAGGTAGCTCAACGCAGCGCGGTCGTTCTGTCGAGGACGGAGAAATCCGTCGACAGGTACCGTGGCAAGGGCACGGCACCCCAGCCAGATCCACAAGATCATACCCATGCTCAGAACGAGTCCGAGGAACACATGCAACGTGAGCGTAGCGTCAGTTTGGAGGTCCAACAGTGGCTTGAGCCACTCAATGTCGCTTGTCTTGGGCTTGCCACCGAGCACAATCACAAGCACAGCGAGGATGAGGATCAGCATAAAGCAGAGGAAGCACGCCGTGCGTTTCAGCGCACTTGCGAGGCGCTGCGACGTGGAGTACCGTGTAATGTGGTGAATTTCGCTTTGCTTGGAATAAAAGTACGCAAAGGGCGAAAGGAGGAACGAGTATAGCAGAAGCACGACGAAGAGGACGTTGTAGAACGTTCCGATGGCCTTGGCTTGATTCAGGTGACGCGTCGTCGCCACGTAAACGTCCACAGGCGGGGTCAAGACGCATAGGAGTGCGAAAAACAGCGACGAGATGCTCATGAGTCGGGAGACGGAGTCCGGCTGGGTGTAGACCAGACCTTCGTGGGCGGCGAGTGGGTGGATTTCCAAAGAGATCACGACGAGGTAGCTCACGAGCCACACGAGGACAGCCACCCCTGCATACAAGCCATATATACCATACGCCCCAAACACATCCGGCAGCGCTCGCGCCAGGTCCGCCGACAACGTGTCCATCTCGTATGAGTTCATCGTCGCCACAGTCAATGCGAGGAAGAACAGCAGATCTTCGAGAGTGTTGGTCATGCCCAGGAAATCTAGCGAGGCACGGTTGCAGTGAACCATGGCAAGACAAAAAGCTAGCTATGGTTGCAACAGCAAGGGCATCTCATCGTGCTGCGTCCTAGCACGCTGTCCTTGCGTCCTTGCGACATCTTGGCTCTCGTCTCGTGATGCTGGTGTGTCAAGTCAGGGGCCATCGCCACCCCTCGAGAATGACCTTGCCCAATGGAAACGCCGGGACTTGAACCGTTTCGAAACGACACGGGAAAAATACGAGGGAAGAGCACTTCTGCACGTGCCGGTCGACAAGCATGAGCAAGGGACCCGCGACTTCGCACAACCTCCGCACGATTGTTCAGCATAACCTTTTGGACAAGATGATCAAGCAGACGAGCTTGGCTTCCCATGGATGGGTCGTCCTCGTCCTCGACGACACGACGACCCACTTGGCCAACACCGTCATTCGAATGACAGACTTGACCGAGCGCGGCGTGTCCATCGTCGAGCGATTGGAACTTGCACGCCAACCGTTTCCAGAGATGGCGGTAATCTACTTCATTTCTCCTACCGCGACCTCCCTCGACAAGGTCGTCGCGGACTTCTCCAAGCCAGACTCTCCCATGTACGGCGCCGTCCATTTGTACTTCAACTCCCACCTCGACGATGCCGTGTTGACCAAGCTCAAGACAAGTTCAGCACTTTTATCCCGTGTCAAGACGTTGAAAGAAGTCAACTTGGACTTCCTCGCTATCGAGCAAGCCGCGTTCTCGCTCGATATGCCGACCGCCATGCACACTTTGTACTCGCCACTGTCGAATCCGTCGACGTTAGACACGATGCTGCAATCGATCAGCGCCAAACTCGTCACGCTCTGTGCGACACTTGACGAGTACCCGTACGTCCGCTTCCGCGCTGGGCAGCACAAGATGGAAACACTCGCCCGCCTCTTTCAAGCCAAAATGAACGACTATGTTGCGAGCAACTCGGCATTTGCTTACTGTCCCCAGCGGTCGACGCTGCTCTTCATGGAGCGATCGCAAGACCAAATGTCACCGCTCATGCATGAATGCACTTATCAAGCGATGGTTTATGACCTCTTGGACGGCAACGGCCTCGACGGCGACGCGATCTCGTTTCCCGCCGACACCGCCAACGGCACCATCACGAAGCAAGCCCTCTTGAACGAGAACGATCCGCTGTGGTGTGAACTGCGCCACACGCACATTGCCGTACGATCCATTCACCATACTTCGCATTCAAGTTTGACCTTGATCGCGTTGTTGCAGGAAGTAAGTCAAGACATTGGCCAGCGCATGGCGGCGTTGTCTGCATCAAACGCCGGCACCTCGTTGACAGGCAAAGGCGGCAAGGCTCCGGACGTGGCGCAGCTCGCCGCGGCCCTTCGGGAACTGCCCGAGTTCCGTGACACACTCAGCAAATTGTCGCAGCATTTGTACTTGGCTGGAAAGACTCTGGATGCGTTCACAAAGACGGATTTGCTGGGGGTGTCGACGCTGGAACAGAGCATGGCGACGGGGGTGGATGAAACGGGGAAGAAGATCAAACTGCCCAAGGTGATGAAGGACATGGAAGATCTCCTGCGCGACCCAAAGATTCCCAACTCGGACAAGGCGCGCCTCCTCGCGATCTTTGTCATTACGAACGTAAGATGGGTCGTCGCTGCTGGTGGCGGCGAGTTTGTTGAACAAACACCCTTGTAGGATGCTGTTAAAGACGTCGAACGCAAGAAGTTGTTTCAGTTGGCCAACCTCCCCGCCATCACGGACAAAGCACTCCAAAACATGAAGTACCTAGGTGTGTTTATGTCCAAGATCTCGGTCGTGTCCAATGCCGCGGGCCATGCTCTCACGAGCGACGACTTGACCACGGCCGCCAAGAAAGCGTCGTCGTCCGAGTACGCCACGTCTCGGTACGAGCCTAAGTTGAAAGGCTGGATGGACAAGATTCTCAAGAAGTCGCTGGACGCGACGGAATTCCCGTACGTGATCAGTCCCCCGCCGGGGTCAAACTCGCCGACGTCCAAGAAAGAGCCCGTCTCGATGCGCAAGTACGAACAACCCTTTGTCGCCGCGCGGTTGTTGTCACTTGGAGGTCTAGGAAAGTGGCCGCAAAGTTTACCAAAGGCAGCGATTCGCCGACGGGAGTACGACCGACTCTGGTCGCACGGGTGTGACTGTGGCTTGGGTGCTTGGTAGGGCAAGGACGCATTTGTGGGCGAGAAATTGCTTGTGTTTGTGGTGGGGGGCGCGACGTATTCGGAGGTAGGTTGATCGAGTGGATGGGCACTTCACTGTTGGTGCCTAGCTGCGCAGTGTGTACGAGCTGCGTGAGGCCGAAAAACGCGGCATCGTCCTTGGTACTGCTCCCGCATTAGGAGGTGGAGACGTCGTCTGACATGATGATCACTAGGGGCGACGTCGTTCTTGCGCCCCAAGACGTTCCTCGACAACCTCGTGACGATGGAAGACCCGGCGCCAGTCGTCGACCAAGCAACGAGCGCAGCGCCGATCCATCCCTCCGATGTCAAGCTCGACGAGATTAAGCTGAGTCCGTCCAAATCGGACGTTGCGCACCACTGACGTCGACACAGTCCACAGTGCCGCCGTAACCCATGAATATAATCTATTAACCACAGTAACTGAACGATTGAATGCCCGGGGGACCTTGTCTCGGCATAGATCGTATATGACCTTCAGTGCTTCGTACCACAGGTCGCGACAATGCACATGCAGCAGCGCCGCGAGCAAGTCTGTGTCGTGGTTGGCTGGCAGTATCAAAACGCAGGACGACAGATCGACCTTGCCAGCGCCTTGGGATGGCCACCCATGGATTGATGACATCAGCACATCGCACAGTTGATCGAGCGCCCGCCCCTCATTGCAGCAAGTGCAGTTGTACGCCTCACCTAAACGACACGAACATCGCGATGTACCATCGAAATGATTTTGTAATACTGGCACCTCCGTTAGTGTTTGGTTGCTGCGGCGAACTGCAGATGTTCAGTCAGATAAGCTCATTCTCCTTCATGCCCCCATGCGCTGACACAACTTTGTCAGCTTTAGAAACTGGGCTACCGACTAAACTCACAGCAGTGGCAACGTGTGCTGTACCCGTATTCACCACCAGCAATTCTTCGCATATTCCCTCCACGATTTGGCAGGACGAGGGCACGACATCCCGCACACCGGAGAGGGATGTGTGTGTGCTCGCTCCTCTCTCTATCACCGAAAGTTTGCCCCCAGGACAGACCAGATCTTGACCACCTTCCCTGCAAGAACGCACCGCACTTCGACCTTTCGAGGACGAGAGTTGGAGAAGATCGCATCAGGACGACGACCTACACTCTGCCAATTCTTGACTTGATTTCACTATATCTTGTTACCACTTCGAGAACAAGAGAGAGTGTTGGTCAAGCCGCGTTTCTGCGGAACACCGATCTTCCAGAAGCACCACTTTCGATTTTGCCGACTTTCGAGCACATCGCACCATGCAGATCTTTGTCAAGACCCTCACCGGCAAGACCATTACGCTCGACGTGGAGCCGTCCGACTCGATTGACAATGTCAAGCAGAAGATTCAGGACAAGGA
>NW_008580221.1:41517-58420 GCF_000520115.1 Aphanomyces invadans | reverse complement strand
ACGAGATCGGCCGACACACGCACCTGCACGGTAGGTTGGCGGTTGCCTTCTTCCTCCTGGTTCAGCTTGGTGTGATCGTCCTCCTTGATGCGCGACTCGTGAGCTCCCATCCTTTGGCCGACGTTGAACTGACTAACTTGGAACCAACGCAAATCCGACCAACCTCTCGACTCCACGCATCCGTTTAGGTGCGGCGAACTCATCTGGATACTCATTAAAATCTCCACGATGGGGAGAATTAAGGCGGCAACGATCCGCGGCAGGTCCGTGGACCTGGTGGGGGCTAAGAAGCTGGCCATCTCGTTTGGGCATGCAGGGTGGTGCCACGTTGTGTTTTCATGGGTGCTGCAAGGTGGATCGAGCGACAGGACGAAGTCCTTGTCGACGACAACACAGGGTTGCAAGGCCGTACAAGTAATTACAGCGCAATTCGTCTAAGATGGACTGAATGCTACAACACCCCAGGGATGATCAAATGCGGCACGCGTTCGCAGTACTTGGCCCAGTCTTGTCCGTATTTCGCACGGCATCGGGCATCGTCACGGAACGCACGGTCTGTCAAAAGGATGCACAGGTAAAACACGTAAAAGTACGGCACGAACGAGCTGTTCCACGCGGGCAACGTCCAGCAGAGCGACGCGAGAATTTCAGGGATGTAATGGAAGTGGCGCGAGAGGCCCCACCACCCGCAGGTCAGCAGAAGGCTCTCCTTCTTTTCGTTCTTCTCTGTCGTGTACTTGGCCACGATGAACGTCGGCTTCTTGCCCCACACCAATGCCTGACCATTCGTCGCACGAAACTCCTGGCGCTGTGCGTCCACCGAGTAGTTGATCCACACTACAACATGTCCTCGTTTGACCATGCTCTGCTTGATCGCATGACAACGTACCCATCAGGCAGCCGGTAAGGAAGATGGACGAGGCAAGTGGCGTGCCCAACGTGATGGGGGTTTGGACCAAGTACATTGCTTGAGACGTGTACACCGACGGCACCCAGACGAGGCAACCCCAGCACAGGTAGTACCCAGCGCGGTCGTGCATGATGTCAATCGACCGCATGTACCCCGCTTCCCACCAAAAAAACTTGGCCACGTAGACGAGCTGCAGGGCAACACTCGTGGCCATCGAGTCGCTCACGTAGCCGTATAATTCGTACTGCTTCCACGCGTACGACACAATACCCACGCCCCAGAACATCATGCCGCAACGGCAGTTTGTAAACAGCTTCACATCCCAGCCTAGTCGTGTTTGTCTTGATGAGATTCGCTGGAACATTGATAGAATCACATCCAAACCATACCAAAGATGCGAGGGTACAGCTCAATGCCACTGAAGAAATCAAAGAGAGGGTTGCCCGTGACGCCGTAGTCGGACGATGTGGGGAAGGTCAAACCCTTGACGTAAATGACCAAGCACAGTGCGAAACTGAACACGTTCAGGGCCGAAATGATGTGGAGCATGTGAGTGTACGCGAACCCGCCCTCCCAGAGCCCAGCGTACGCGCCACCAACAAACAAGGCGAGTGTGATCAAGTAGCATCGAAACCCGTTGTCCGCGTATTCGGGGACGTTGCCACCAGGAGTAACGGGGCCGTACACCGTCGGCGCCGGCACAAGCTTGATCAAGATGAGTTGGATCGCCATGAAGGTAAGGATGATTTGCCACGCCACAGGGTCAAAGGGACTTTGCCAGATCGCTTGCAGCGTCGGGAGCACACCGAGCGTGACAAACTTTTCCGCCAACGGCTTCCATTGCCCGCCTTCAGCCACGAAGATGTGGGTGAAGAGAATCGCTGCGACGGGCGTCGACGCCATGAGGAACAGCGGGCCGAACGTGGCGCGGCCAGGCAGGAGGCCCTTCGAGTCCTTCGTCGTCGCTTTGTTGGACCACATCCTCTCAAATACGGAACTGCACTCGTTTGATTTTTCCCTCGTTTGGCTCGAATGTAATCACAGTGTTTATCCTCCGGATAAAGTTTTTATCTGGAAATCACCCACGAATTAGAATCCTGCGGCGCCGTGCTGAACGTGGGAGCGGTACCGATGCTCCTGCCGATGGGGCTCTTAAAGGTGAAATGGAAAGTGAATGAATTAAGTCTGGTTATCAAGCTATGTTCTAGTGAATTCCAGACTATCTGGTCCGTGCATGGTCGCGGTTGACGAAACGTGAGAAATGTAAGAGAAAGTGCAGAATAGAAATGACGAAAGGGAGCGGATGATTCTGATTGGCTACTGAAATATTTCGCCATAGAATTGCATCTCAACAGGGGCTTGCGCTGGCAGTGCTGTACGTGGGAGCGGTACCGATGCTACTGATGATGGGGCTTGCGCTGGCAGCCCTGGACCCAAGGAGTCTGTATTTGGGATCTAAAACGCCATATGTATCGCAGGAGCTGCCGTCGGATATGCTGCTACTGCCGCCATCGTGCAGTCCCATGCACATCAATATGGTGATTCGCCATGGCACGAGATTTCCCACTACAAAGGTGATTCAGTCCATTGCGGCTGTGACTGCCAAGTTGAAATCCGCTGCACTTACATCGTCGATTCCATCATGGGTCGAGTCGTGGGCAATCGAATCGTACTATCCCATCGAAGAAAGTGGAATGTTGGCGGACGCAGGAGTCGATGAGATGGTCGGTCTGGGTCAACGCATTCGCCTCAAGTATGCACATTCGTTTCCAACTGCGTTTGACAAGACGAGCTACACCTTTGAGCACACTTGGAAAGATCGCACGCGAGAAAGCGCAGCTTCGTATACAAGCACCATGTCTTTCCATCGTGTCGCTTCACGTGACTGGTGTAGGTTTGCGTTTGGGTTCTTCGGCGGCCACCAACCTGTTCATTACGAAGTTGCTGCAAAGGGAAAAGACGAAGAGTTGCGATTTTTTGACAACTGTCCTGTCTACGAGCAGGAAGTTGAGAGAAACCTCTCGGCTACAGCTCAGCACGACCTCTTTGCTACAAGCGATGCGCTGACACAGGCTCAGCGCCACCTGCAAGATGCACTCCACATCCCTTCGTTGACGTTAAAGGACCTCAGCGCTATCTATGATGCATGCGCGTAAGTATGTTTTAAAATGGTGGAGAGCAGCTCTTCACTGTTATAGGTTCGATGTCGCCGTGCATGGAATATTCGATCACTGGTGCACGCTGATGCCTCTGGACGTGCTTCAAGTCATGGAGTACTGGAAAGAGCTCAAGCAATATTACCGAAAAAGCCACGGTAACTCAATGTCCGTGGCGATTGCGTCGCCGCTTCTTCGCGATGTGGTTGAGGCCATGGTGAACTTTACAACCAGCCCCAACGAGTATGGAGTTCAAGGCCATTTTCGATTTGCCCATGCCGAGACCCTTCTGCCATTGCTGAGTCTCCTGGGGTTCCAAAGCAACGACCCCAAACTACTGGCAACAGCGACACCGCCATACGATCGGCACTTTCGATCCGCCGAACTCGCACCGTTTGGCGGTAATGTCGCTTTCGTTCTCTATCGCTGCACACACGATAGTGAGCCGTTGGTACAAGTCGTCGTAAACGAGCGGCAAGTGGCGACACCTGGTCTCGGCTGCGTTTTGTGTCCGCTATCCGAATGGATCCGCCACTTCGATCATTGGGCGATCCCAGCAACATTCAACCAAATCTGTTCAATACCATAACACCGCCCCACTTCGTCAATACACTGAACTCCACACAGTGGCTGTCCGCATATTGCCCTCGTTGTGCCATCTGCGTCTGAAAGACTGCATTGGCAGCACCATGCTTTACGCGTCGAACTCGCTGCCTTTGGTCATGTATATGCTCGAATCACCGAGAAAACCGACGTTGTTTCAGAATTACAAACATTCGCTGGATTGTCAATTGAGAAGGGAATGTTGATCTTCGTATCCGGATTACGTGCGTTCGGACGAAGCATGACATAGGCTCAGATCCGGATATTGTAACAGATTCAGCTCGAAGAACAATAGGCAACTCTGGCGCAACCCCGCCGCGGAGACGGCGCGATGATGGACCCTTTCGACTACATGGATGAGCACGACAAGTGCCTTCTCCTTACAGATGGATTCTCTCGGTTCATCCAAATGTTACTGGGAGTTTGTGCAATCGGCGTCCTCTTTATCAAACGGGAAATTGAGATTCCCAAGCGCGAGTTTAATGTACTTGATTCTCCAACTTGCGTGCGTGATCCGATGACTGCTGTAGGTGTGGACCTTTGATGTGAGCAAGCAAGGCCTCGGAGCGCTTTTCGTGCATATTGTTAACATCTTCTTGTCCATCTTGCTGACCCAACGATCAAAAGCAGACGACGATCAGGTAATACTTCCGATCTCCATATCTGCACTGCGCACTCATACTCTTCACAGTGCGCCGTGTACTTTGTGACGTTCCTCATCGACGTTTCCCTTGGTACCGTTGCTGTTCTAGGTACATATCATCATGGGGAACGAACTTTCGTGACAAGTACATGCTAGTCATCCTGGCGCAAATCAAGGCGTTTGCCAAATGGATCGGGTGGACTTCCATCGTCACATCAGGGGAGTACGGCAATCCCCCTCAGTTCGTGTGCGTGAATCCGTTAATTGTCCATAAGGCGCTTCTTACACTACTTGATGTAGTGTGTGGCTCAAGCAGTTCAGCGTGTACCTTGTGAGTTTGATTGCGATGAAGGTGGTCGTGACCATCCTTGTGTACATTTTGTATATCCCGCTGGCGACAGGGAGCACCTACATCTTTTCGATCTTCAGTCATCATCGGCATGCTGAGCTTGTGGTTGTCATGATTCTCGGGCCATGCGTGGTGAACATCATACAATTCTGGGTCCTCGACAACTACCTCAAGCATGCCGTGACCGGACCGCCCGCGTCTCCCACCTTTGCGCGTGTTCCCAGCATCGACGATCTCATCGACGAAAACCATCCTCATACACCTCTTTTGCTGTAACATTGGTGCAATTAAGTGGCGAGCGGACGTCAGCCATGTTGGCGCTGTTGCTTTTCACGCTGCATTTGCTGCCGTCGCTTCTGAATCAGTTCCTCGACAGATAGCCCCCCAGTCACGTACGATGACAGCGCAGGTTTCTTGCTTGTGTCGAGTTGCTGCGGCGATTGTTGTTGGGGAGGAAAGTCAGAATAGCCGACACGAGCACCAGACGGCTGCTTGTCGATGGTCGGAGGTGGCGTAGAGCCAGTGGCTTTGTCGGTGTTGGCGTTCCGAAGTGCCACGATTGACGCATTTACTAGCCGTTGTAGTGCATTGACTTCGCGGCACAGCCATTTGGCAGGTTCTCCGATTTGATCTACCCCGCCGACTGTTTCCAAGGTGGCATCACTCGCACGAGCGATTGCATCCACAAGCGCCTTGATCTTTTGCTCCATGATCGTTTGAACTGCTTTGCGTTCTTTCGTGAGAGTGTCGCAACGCCCTTGAAGATCTCCTACAATCCAGAGATTGTGAGTATTTTTCGGAGATCGAACAGCCCATCGTCCCGCACCGCAAAGTTTAGCCGCCGTTCCGTGCGCTACCTCGAGCTCGTTGATTCGGTTTTGGTATTTGGTCAATGCTGCTTGATCATGCTCACGTAAGCGAGCCTCCAACTCGGCTTGCACCAACTTTTCAAGGCGCTCGCGCATGACGTACTCGACGCTCACTTTATCCGCACGGACTTCGTCCAGTTCTTTCGTGACCCTTCCGAGTTCTTGGCCTTGGGTCGCTAATACTTCTTGTAGCTCTTGAATCTTTTCATCGGCAGACAACAAAAGTCCCTTTGGGGGAGTTTTCGTCAGCTGGTTGTTGTTGTACAACGGCTCGTGGGGCAGAAACTGTTTATGGCTTGTGAGAAGATGAGCAGGGAGCATGCCGTTTGGGTCGAGCGAAGGGTGGCTTTGTCGCTGCTGTTGAGTTTGCTTGAATCCCCAATCACCCAACGCACGGATCAACTCAGCGTTCTTGTTAGGGGACGTTGCATTGTGTTCCATGGTCACGCGCTGGAGATGAATCAACTGAGCAGTTTTCTCGTCGAGCTTTTCCTCGAGTGATTTTTGGTGGCGGTCGTAAGCGTCCAATTCGTCCTAAAGTCGAGTATGGCGGAGTCGACAACGTATATTTGCCGTCATGTGTACCTGAAGAGCCATAATTTGTTCGTCTCGTTCATTCAATCGCTGGGTGAGCGCAATCATAATATCTCGCTGTTTCAGCAGCAATTGCTTGTACCGGTCGACTTGTGCCTTTTCCTCTTCAATGGTTTCCCGCTCTTTTTCTAAGTCAGCGAGGCGACATTCGTATTCTTTTCGAATGCGGTCCTGTTGCTCCTTGAGAGCGATACGGAATTGTGGGTCCTCGGTCGAGAACTCATTTTCGCCACCGTCGCCATTGCCACCATTACTGCTGCCATCGTCGTTCGCCCCCTTTTGCTTTCCGTGGCTCATAAGCATCTGCGATGTGAGCATGATAATTCGCTGCTCGAGCTTTTTCTTCTCTTCCTTTTCCAGCATAAACTCCAAGCTTCTTTGCTCCAGAGCGCGAATGGCAGCCATCTTGTCTTCTTCCGCACGACGTCGCTGCTCATCGAGCTCTAACAACCGACGTTTATCCACGACGTTTCGATTTTTTTCCTCGAGTTCAGCCCGCAGCCGCTTCAATTCGCGCTCATACTTGCGCAAGAGCGACTTTTGATCCAAATCTTCATTCACACGGGCTTCATTCTTGATGTTTTTCGCACGATTGGCGAACTTCAAAGTTGACAAACTCTCCACGATTGCTTCAAGGGCAGGCGAGATCATTGCCATCATGGTAGTTTTGCAATTCCCGCCCAACGAGTCTTCCAAAATACGTGTGAGTTTCGAGTCGCGATAAGGAATGTGTTGCCGTCCCCGTGTGTCAGTGAGCGCAGCAATTACGTTCCCAAGTGCCGATAGCGACTGGTTAATCTTCTTGCTTTCTTCAAGGCGCTGCCCCGTTGCACCAGACAGTCGAACACGTTCTGACCCCGCTAGATCGACTAAGTTGAGCTTCCCGACCTTAAAACTTTGTCGGACAAGAGACTCCAGTTTCGATCGATCCCGGGCTTGCGTGTTGACGAGAGCAGTGAATTCTTCAGGAGGGATCTCCTTTCCAGCTGTGTCCACGTACGTCGTTTGGCTCTGCTCAGCGATGATGATAAACACAGCGTGGGACCTTGAAGAGATTTCGTTCATTTTGGTGCTTCCCGTTGCACGCATGGCTCCGCCGCGTTCCATGAGTCCGTAAATTTCTTCAGGGGACCGTACGACCCATTCGGACAAGCCCTCAACGAACACGCCCCGTTTCTTGTCTTCTCTAATCGTCAAATTGTTTCGTTCGGGCTTGAGCAAGTCGGAAATGGACTCGTTGTAGATCTGTAGATAGCTTGCACGTACAAGAAAGCGCATACGGGCACTCATATTGGCTTGGATATGCATGAAAATTTGCTCGATGGCTCGAGGAATGATACCGCGGTCTTCGAGGGAACCGCCACTGCTGTTGAAGCCCTCCATTGTGTACGTTTTTCCTGTGCCAGTTTGGCCATAAGCAAAAATGGTCGCATTGTATCCTTCGAGCGATGACTCGACGACAGCCTTGGCAGTGTTTTCGTACACAGCGCGCTGGGTGCTGTGCTGATCGTAAACGTGATCGAACGAAAACGAGTGGTTGGAGTACGACGACGACGAGCTGCCATTGCTTTGCTGATCTTCGCTGGAAGATGAATGGTGGCTACTGTCGGACACGGTCAAGTAATGGCCTGAGGAATCAACTGACACAACGTTTTGGAACGGTTTGTCGCCTTGAAGTTCGCGAGGCAGTGGCGGGCGGACGCGGATGACAACTTTAAAGTTTGACCCATACCTTCCGCTCACCGTACTCATGTGGCTAGTTATTGAGTCACGATCGTCATCATCATCGACGCTAGTCGACGCTCGTGAACGCCCCGATAACGAAGGCGATGCCGTTTCCTTTGTTGACGTTGACGCTTGACGCCGAACCTGAAGCTTGGACGATGACGAAAACGTAGTCTTCCTGGCTGCGGCAGCCTGAGCAACAGCTCCACGTGGGGAGTTGGTGTAGTCGATCCCGTTCTTCATCCGGCGCGGTGGTGTTTATCAACCCTGTGGCCGCGCCTGTCCAAGATCCCGCGCAATTTGGAATTGCTCTTTTTCGATCGTTATTTGTGGAAGCAACCGGTTAACTATTCAGATATCCGGATATGGTGGAGCACTGACACCTGGACGATATCAAATATGGAAAGGTTCCAAGAACTTGACAAGGAGCGCGCTGCGATTGATGCGGAAATCCAACTGATTGCAGAGGAGCTGACCTCAGGACCCAACCCAATCGGCCTGAAGGGACCTCTCGTGGACGAAGAAGGGTTTCCCCGGTCCGATATCGATGTATATACGGTGCGACACAAGCGACATCGCTTTGCATGTCTTCAGAATGACCTCAAGTGGAAGATGAAGGAAATTGAAGACGTCATGACAAGGTGTGCTTGCACTTTATGATGCGGTTGTCTAACCACCATCACAGCATTTACGCTGAGCAGAAGGCGCAGCAACCTCCCACGTTGAAGCAACGTACGACAAATGTCAACCCCACCTTAGTAGTTGTGCTGATCGAGCGTTTGCAGCAAATTCCACTGCCAAAGGGACCCTCTCCCACAGCACCGTCCATGCGATCGAAGCCAATAAAGGTACCGCTCTGCCAGTGAAGCTGCTAGGAAATTCAGGAGGTGCGGTTTTCACCCAGACTCTCATGTGTATTCAACATTTCTCAATGTGCATAGTGGACTCAGCTATACCATTCGCTCGTGTCGAATCCATCCAAGATGGTATGTGCTTATTTATTAATTTAGGTCGCTCTCTCATCGTTTACCTCTAGGTTCGCCATCCAGCGAAGCCGGCCTTCAAGTTGGCGACCTCATTCTCCAATTTGGAACAGCTAAGGCCGAAAATCATCGAGAATTGGCTGCCATCCGAGATATTGTTGGCCGCAACATCAACACGACGATTGAAGTCATTGTGCAGCGGCAGCCCACAGCGGATCTCTATCTTCTCTCCCTCGTTCCGCATTCCTGGAATGGGCCAGGTGTCTTGGGATGCCATATCGTGCCCCTCCATGTCTAATACATTCCCCTTGCTTCCTTCGCCTTCCTCAACCTGAATTGAACCCAGTGAAGCACTCGGCTCTGATTGGTGGGATTAACAAGAGCGTTTGTAAACTAGCCAATCAGGTTTGCTGAAGTGGCGCTGGAATAGAATTGTTCACAAGATGTTGCCGCCATCACAAGAAACCACGACCGCCGCAGCATCCGTGGCCATTGCAGTCACAGAGAAGTCCGCTCTCGTGGTCCATGTAGATGGCGCCAATGTAGAGTCGATTTCCATGTGGGAAGAAGTGACGTCCTTGGCAACCTTGGCTGCTCCGATCGTACGCCCAATCTCGTCAATTCTGCTGACCTTGTTGCATTTAGGTGTTCACACTGTTCATGGAATTCATTCCCAGCATCACGAACATTATCTTGGTTGGCCAAATGAGTACGCCAAACTTGAAGCAATTCGTGGACGCCACTGCGATGGCTGTCATGGTATACGAGACCGCATGTGGACTGCGCTGACGAATGTGCGTAGTACACCAATATTACATCGTATTCGGTGGGGCTAGGCATGGCGACGGCGCTGGACACGCTTTGCACACAGGCGTATGGCGCGGGGAATATCAAAAAGTTTGGTGTGTTGCTGCAAAGTGCTCTTCTCGGGATGGCTTTGGTATGCGTCGTCGCTAAAAGTATTTCGTCACGAGCTGAACGTGGGTTTTGTGGACTTAGACTTTGATTCCTGTGTCGTTGCTCAACTGGTTTAGCGCCGATATCCTGAAGATTTTGGGACAAGAGCCAGCCCTGGCAGACTTGACGGGAGGATTTGTTCGTGTCATGCTCGTGGGGTATCCTGCCCTGTATGCCTTTGAAGTTTTAAAGAAGCTTGTTCAAGCCGAGAGCGTGACGTTCCCGATGGCCGTCCTCACTGGTCTCGGCAACGTCCTGCACATTTCGCTGGGGTACTACCTGTCGCAGCACACGTCGCTGGGGTATCTCGGTCCTGCGGTGGCTCTGAGTTTGCTGGAAGTGGCCGTGTTCGGTGGTATGCTGGGGTACCTCTTGTGGTGGAATCCCATGCACGTGGCTTGGTGCGTCGAGTGGGGTTGGCCGGCAGCATGGTCTCATGTCTCGCAGGTCTTTCGATTCGGCGTGCCAGGCATGCTCATGATGCTCATCGAGTGGGGTGCCATTGAAATCCTGACGCTTGTCGCGGGAATACTGCCCAACCATATCCTCACCATCGGCGTCAACTCCGTAAGTGCCATGACCCCTCTCTTGCACACTCTATCCATAACATAAAATCAAGATCTTGTCCAGCACTCTCAACCTGTGGTACATGCCGTACTTTGGCCTGTCGGTGGCTGCCACCATTCGTATGGGGAATCTCCTGGGTGCCAACAAGCCTGAGAAAGCCAAACGCGTTATGTCCCTCACGCTTCGACTCAGCTTCGCCTTCGCGCTTGTCACCGCATCCCTCCTCCTCCTCCTCTCGCCAATTCTCCCGCGACTTGTCGTCAACGACGTCGATATTGTTGCGTACGTTCGTGTAATGCTGCATAATCGTTGGGATGACAAGTGAACTAGGAGAGGTTCGACGGCCTTGTGGTTCATTGCTCCATTACACATCATCGACGCCCTGAATGCCGCGTGTCAAGGTTGTTTCCGGGCCATGGGCAAGCAAGACGTGGCGAGTGGAGTGAACGCGGCGGCGTTCTACCTTGTCGGCGTCCCTGTCGCCGTCCTCTTTGGGTTGTACTTTAAATGGAGTGTGGAAGGTCTGTGGAGTGGGTTCACGTTGGGGTCGCTCTCGGCCAATTTCATTTACCAGTTCCTCCTCTCTCGTGTGGATTGGGCTGTAGTTGCCCAAGATGCAGTCGACCGGGAGTAGTTATCGTCACCTCGACCTCGGAAATTTACCACTATCATCTCGATCTTGTACTTCGTTTGGCGATTCCTGGCGCGAGGCACGGCTGTAATGGGCATGTACATTCAGGCAGCCTCATTTTGGAGTCGAGAATACCATGACGTGCAGTGCGCTGGGAAGTTGTTTTGGCTACGTGCCATCATTACGTGCTGATTTGTCGGGGCCCCGCAATTTATCACAGTCAGGCGCCTGGTTATTCCTTCACATTTACAAGTAGCGATGATCGCGAGATCGAGACCGCTTGGACCTCTTGGACTCTCGGTCACGAGAAGGAGATCGTTCGCTGCGTTTTCGTTCTTTCTTGAGCTTTTTCGCGACCTTCTTGGCTTCTTTTTTCAGCTTTTTTTGCTTCTTCTCTTCCTTACTTCGAGCGATGTCGTCGGCCGCACCATCATGTCCCTCTTGGATTCCTGGCAGGCCATACGTGAGATCTTGCTTGCCCAAGTTGTCTTGGTATCGCTCAGCCAGCGTGCGCTTCTTCGCGTTTGGATCTTCATACCCCGTAACGAAGTTTGCCGCACCAAGCCCTTCGACGCGCTCAGCGTCCCCGACGTTCCGTTCCGTCTCCCCTCGCTTGAGCAGGGCTTTCATTTCGTTCGAGTCGAGGGTGCCCGTTGGTTCGTGATGTCGCTTGGGCGCAATTCCTCTGCGTGAAGATACATTCAGGGATCTTGTTGCAATAGGATCACGTACAATGCTTCGTTCATGCGATCCTCATCGCGTTGCTTTGCCAAGGCAATTTCCTCAGCCAGGGCTGCGCTTTGACATGCCTTTCCTTTGGAATACCATGTCAAATCTTTTCCTACACTGCCACAGGTCATGCGACACCACTAACAGATTTCGACCAACCTTTGGCCCAACGACCGACAGGTGCGTTCAACGAATGGCCCAGGTAGTTTTCACGATATTTGTCGTTCTTCACGTCATCCCACTTGAACTCTACGTCATTTTCACAGGGAATCCACATTTTGGCATGGCTACTCACGGTCCTGCCCGCCACGGGTGCCGCCAAAGCGGTAGTTTGTCTTGCCGAAGCTCATGACGCAGGTGTATTCGGATTTGGGAGTATTCTTATCCGTAAATTCGGATAAAGTTGGATTTCGAGAATCGCGAAACGTCGTGTGGACGGCAAGACGGCGACGTGCACTCTTCAGGGAGAAGCACTAGCATGGCGCAAAGCTGCGCCAGTGTAGAGTGCTGCAATGCTCGAGGCAACTGTGCCCATGGCTGCTGCGCCCAATATTCGCGGTTGCATTCGACAGAACTGTACACCAGCGTTGGTCCTCATGACGACTCCATGGTGGCGCATCGTGGTGGGAAGGTTAGTTGAAGGTCTAGGCCCTAGAAGCAGGGCAGTTGACAGATAAAGCATTAGACGTTATCCCGCCATTTTTATGGCGCCATGGCCCTAGTGCTCTCCCGGGCGAGGATCCGTTGCTCTGTGGCTGTACTATACCCGAGTCAGCGGGCGTTGAGAGAGCTGCCGATGATAGTGCGATCTCTTCTTCCTGGTAATACACACGTCAGTTCAGTTGGCATGTCGGCTAAAGCAGTGCCGGTGACAATTGAAAGCCCAGCAACCGCACAAGCACGTTCAAACTCGAAGTAAGGTGAAGGGGCTATGTGGAGCACCTGACGGTACCAACAATTACAGTCTTTTGTGCGTTTTTAGCCCTAACGAAGCTAGAGTCTCCACTTTTAGCCAAAACTATCGTCCTCGCGCTACGCACATGTCAAGTCAACCTGTTTGACCAAACCTAGGATCGACCCCTTCTCGACGTTGAAGTCGATCAAAGTGGGATCATCCCCTAATCGACTGCTGGCAAAGATGCGGCATAGCTCCTCGGGGGGAGTCCCTTGCCTGATTTCGATTGAGTTCGACCGACACTCCGCCCGTGAGGAACTTGCCGATGAATTCGTCGAGGGTTTGGCGACCAACACTCTCCTCTTCTGGAATTCCCTGGAAGAGTCGTCAAAGTGCACGCCGGTGGCTGTTTGCTAGACAAATCATCCACGCATTGCTATGCTTTGGTATTGCAGACATGCCAAAAACTCTCGAGAGACATTGAGCTGTAGGAAAGCATTTGCAGGGGGTTTTACCGGCCATGCCGACTCGTTAGGTTGATGTTTGGTCGAGACAGAAATCATCAGAGGTTGTCGAGGACGATACATACAAACTTCCATATAGAATCTGTGACAACGTCGAATTGAAGAGTGCTGGTCCCCGCATCCGCAATCCATCCTCGAGTCTTACCTCATTTTCGATTTCGCCGACTTTCGACAACATCGCACCATGCAGATCTTTGTCAAGACCCTCACCGGCAAGACCATTACGCTCGACGTGGAGCCGTCCGACTCGATTGACAATGTCAAGCAGAAGATTCAGGACAAGGAAGGGATTCCTCCGGATCAGCAACGACTCATCTTTGCCGGCAAGCAGTTGGAGGATGGCCGCACGTTGAGCGACTACAATATCCAGAAGGAGTCGACCCTGCATTTGGTTCTTCGCCTCCGCGGTGGTTGCTAAACCGAATAACGTTAATACAACATTCCAAATACTCGTATGACTTTGTCGAAGTCCGCTACACAACTGATAGTGATTGTGCTCCAGTCTCAACGACCACTCGACGACCTTTCCATCGCAAGATGGCGCAAGCAATGGATACACTTAAAGTTTTCCTTCACAATAAAGTGCATCAGAGAGTAACTCGAGGATTCTATTGGCGCAATGCACAGGTTTCATGGCGTGGGACT
Source organism: Aphanomyces invadans (assembly GCF_000520115.1). Lineage (NCBI taxonomy): Eukaryota > Oomycota > Saprolegniomycetes > Saprolegniales > Verrucalvaceae > Aphanomyces > Aphanomyces invadans. The sequence goes on along the minus strand of NW_008580221.1, from coordinate 44,640 downwards.
GGGAAATTCGCTTGCAGGACGCGTCGAAAGCTGGCACAAGCACCCGAAGCACACGAAGCAGGTTGAGGAAGATAGTCTTGGCCCTCAAGCGCTCGCGTTTGGGTATGTTCAGCAAGTTATCTGCAAGTATATTGTCGCCCCATGCATTTTGAATGTCTTCCATTGTGAAAGCGACCGTGATAGTCAAGCCACATTCGTCGTTGTCAACGTCGCTAACGTTCGCCGCTTGGTGAAGGTAACAGTGCCCATCTTCATAGAGTTCTTGATCATCGTGTTGGGTTCTCCTTTTGCTGCATGGATGTTCCAACATTCCGGCGAAATCGATGCTTTCGAGGGAATTAATCAACTCATCGATGCTTTGGTTTGGCGTTCGCATTGAGTTGATCAAGAAGTCCAGGTCGTCCCACTGATTCATGAGCACATTCAACGGTGACTTGATCCCTTCCAGCATACCTGCTGATTCATTGAGTGTGTCTTCGTCTTTGGCAGCTTCGCTCAAGCATGATGCCTTCAAGTGGACGCCGCTCTCGTTAGCATGCATCCGTTCCACCTTCGCTTTGGCGAGAGAAATGGCATTCCCTGACATCCAGAAGGGCCAATCAGGTGATGCCATGCACCTTAGCTCCACCAATCAAAAGTCGCTCAGTGGAACGGACCAATCAGAATCCATTGGAACATTGCGATGTGACCGTTGCATATTTATTTTATTGCCAAACGCGCGTGGTCGATCTTATCGTTGCGACGGCGCGGGAACGACCAGCATATGCCCCCCAGCGAGTCCATTCTTCATGGAGTACCAAAATCGCGAAGAAGACGTGCAGAAGATGATCTAGAGTTCGATGCAAAGGATGATGCACCAGAAAGTTGTGCTTGGAAGTCTCTTTGTGTGCGCGAGTCTTCGCCAGTTCAAATCAGAGATTTTGAACTGGATGGCAAACACATCGGAGGAGATGATGTTACTCTATAACTTAAGTGATTTGAGTCAAATACTGTCCGAGGAGTTCCGCGACGGCAAATGCAGACATGCGTGCGTCCGGGTCATTTTCGTTGAGCAAACTGCGGAAAATCTCATAGACCACGGGGGGAAATGCGATTTCGCGCACGCAAATGTAGCATTCGTTGCCTGCATGAGGGATGTCGTTGGCGTGGGCAAGGAGATTACGTCGCCAGTTGACGTCACGCACAAGAGCATATTCGCCGGCCGGGTAACCGAAGCACACGAGTTGATACAACATGGTCCCGGCAGACCACATATCGGCAGCAGTCCCATTGAACGGCGTTCGTGGCGGTTGCGACTGGTTGTGGCGACGGACCTCTGGTGGCGCATACAACGGTTTGCATTTCACCAAGGATGTGCCACCACCAGCGAAGCCTGGGCCCTTCGTCGTTCGTAAGTACTCGCCGCTGCCAAAGTCAAGGATACGAGGAGTTCGGTTGTCGTCGATCACAATATTGTTCGGGTCCAAGTCGAGATGTGCAACGTCCTGAGCATGGATGTACGCGAGCCCTTTCATGATCCCGTGGAACAGGTGGAGCGATTCGTGGGTCCACAGCTGGGCTAGCCTAGCTTCTTGCAGCTCGGGATGGTGAGCCAGTTCGATGCTGACGTGAAAACGCAGCTCTTGGAGACGGTGGTGCGAGTACAACACGAGACTCCCATTCGACACGTAGTCTGTAGCAATGTACTCGTTCGCGACATCGCTGGATGCTTCCCACTGCAGAATGTGAGGGTTATGCAGAACACCCGTAAACCCTCCTGGTTGCAACACGCGCATGACACTGAGCTCATTCTCGATGTCGTCTCGTTGAAGCTGCAGCTGGTGTCGGTCCATCATCTTGACGGCCACCATGTATCTAGCATTGTCGGCTTCGTCGCCATCGGTGTCATTGCGGGTGAAGAATATTCCACCTCGCACGACACCGCAGCGGCAAAAGTTGAGTATCGACCGCGCAACGTCTTGGGTCGGGAACGCGATGACATCTCGCCGGTCCGTTCTCCAGTTCAAGAAACCATGGGGAATGTGCATCGTGTAGGCGGGGTATCGCTCGGGCTGGCCCTTGTGCGGTATCGGCAAGTACTGCGGGACGCCTTGCTGCTGGTCGAAGAGAATTGTCGCCTCTTGAACGCACTCTTCCATTGCGACCACAATTCTGAGGTTGGTGAATGACTACCTCTTTCGTTTCGTGTACCCATCAAACTCATTCAAGTGACCGCTCCAACCTGGCCTTTCTGTCCGCATAATCCAATACAAACCAATCCAATAACACAAATTACGCAATTTCCTGTCACGTGAATATATTAAATATTGTTGATCGCAAGTGGTGCAAGTCAACAGTAATTGCTGATGTACCACCGAAAAAGGAAATAGTGTATTGGTCCCCTTATGTTAATCCCGTGACTTTTGCACATATAAAAATAATGAATGAAATAAAAAAAATATCCTTCAAGTACAAGTGTACGGTTTGTTACAACAGAACATACAAAACAAGTACTACTACACCTTTTCACCCGCAAGTTGGTGGTTTTTTCCAACCAAAGTGGTTTGTATTAAAAATATAAAATATTACAAGTCAGGGATAGATGATTGGTTCCATTCAAAGTGGTTTTTATTCCAATCAATGTGGTTCAATTTCGTGGGAAACTTGCGCGCGCAGAGTTCCTTGCTTCTCTCTCATGAATTGACAGGGAATACGACATTGTGCAATCTGTTCCCGAAGTGAGATGGCTGAGGTCAGCAAACAAAGCCCAAGCGTTATGGCCCAACTGTGGAGGAGAAACGCCACCTTCTCCTCGCGTACCAAGAGGGGGCTGTTAGTGGCGAAACACAACGGAATTCCCGTGACAACTGCCCGCCGCATCGTTTCGTCTGGACGTGTCGAACACAAACCTCGTGGCGGCGCGCGCCCTCAGACAAACAAGGTCACCCCTGACATGCGAGAGACCATGGAACGTTACCTCGACAAGAACTGTCAATACACACTCGCTGCGATTCAACATTTGATCAAGATTGACTTCAATGGAGTCCACATTTCCCTTCAAACCGTAAGCCGACACGTCTTGGGCATGCTGTACTCTGTGAAATTGGTTCGCGTCGAGCCATCCACATGCACTAGTGACCTGAA
>NW_008580221.1:35194-35697 GCF_000520115.1 Aphanomyces invadans | reverse complement strand
TTGGTCAATGTCATGGCATTGTAATTTTTTTAAATACAGATTCATTTCACTTCAAATTTGTATACCTATGAATTTCTGCCTGCACTTATTACCGATTAGAGGTAGTACATGTCAGGGATAGATGATTGGTTCCATTCAAAGTGGTTTTTATTCCAATCAATGTGGTTCAATTTGGTGGGAAACTTGCGAGCGCAGAGTTCCTTGCTCCCCTCTCATGAATTGACAGGGAATACGACATTGTTCAATCTGTTCCCGAAGTGAGATGGCTGAGGTCAGCAAACAAAGCCCAAGCGTTATGGCCCAACCGTGGATGAGAAACGCCACCTTCTCCTCGCGTACCAAGAGGGGGCTGTAGTGGGGAAACACAACGGAATTCCCGTGACAACTGCCCGCCGCATCGTTTCGTCTGGACGTGTCGAAAACAAACCTCGTGGCGGCGCGCACCCTCAGACAACCAAGGTAACCCCTGACATGCGAGAGACCATGGAACGTTACCTCGACAA
>NW_008580221.1:20018-23217 GCF_000520115.1 Aphanomyces invadans | reverse complement strand
GGAACGTTACCTCGACAAGAACTGTCAATACACACTCGCTGCGATTCAACATTTGATCAAGATTGACTTCAATGGAGTCCACATTTCCCTTCAAACCATAAGCCGACACGTCTTGGGCATGCTGTACTCTGTGAAATTGGTTCGCGTCGAGCCATCCACATGCACTAGTGACCTGAACAAGGCAAAACGCAAGATTTTCGCGGAAAATCTCATTCAACATCAACACGCCGGCGACTATATCGTGTACCTCGACGAGACCAACCACAACATTTACTGCCATCGCTCCGCCGGACGTGCAAAGGAGGGAGATTGTACAATGCCGTCGAACGATCTGCAACTTGATGCAACAACTTTGTTGGGAAGAACGTAGTCATCGTGTTTGACAACAAGCCCACCCAGTCGCAAACAGAAGAGCGCTTGTCATGCACGATGATCTCGTTCTTCTCCGACTTGGCCCGTATTCGCCGATGCTCAACCCTATCAAGAGCTGTTTAAGCGTATTCAAGGCGAAGATCAAGAACTACCTGGTAAATCGCACAGACTTAATGTTTCAACGACGCGAATATCCCTCTTACTTTGAGAGTCGTATACGGTTGTTAGAAGCTGGTGCTCACGAGTGTCTTCCCTGTATCACTCGTTCCATGGTCGTCCGTGAGGCAATGTTTTGCCAACGCAACGTTGAGAAGGCTCTTCGTCTTGAAGATATGTGCTACGGAAAGTGAAGTGAACCAGTTTGGATGGAAAAGTACCACATTGAATTGGAAAATTGTCATTTTTATGTACCCACTTTCTAAATTTAAAACATTTGGCATTTTATTTTACCACTTTGGTTAGAAAAAACCACTACTTGCTCGTGAAAAGGTGTAGTACTTCGAAGTACTAGGTATGAAGTACAGTCAACGACAGATTTTAAGGGACACCGAAGTTTCCTAACACATGGGAAATTAAAAACGAATCAAATTCAAAGAAAGTATTAACCTAACATGATTGACCAAAACTTATTTTGGCGCGAAAACTTTTAATATTCGCGGGCACTTCGCAGTCATTGCATCGACCACATATACTTTAAGATATGGCGCCAAAGGAGCGCGACAAATTAAGCTCCAAGAAGAAGCCACGTAAGCGGTACATGCATGCCGTAAAGCTCGCAGTGATCTTTCATATGCACACAGCATCAACCCGTGACCTCAAAGCAGCAACTGGCATTCCAAAGAGCAACGTGGCTCGATGGATCCGGCAGGCACTTCATCTACTTCTGCACGACTGCTCACTTAAACTATTCAACCTCAGCGGAGCAGGTCGCTCGCAAGAGATCCCCGACATCGAAGCTCTTGTCATGTACATGCACAAGCTCCGTGCAGCAGAGCGAGCAGTCACGTGCACCCACCTCATCAACATTCTCAAGCGCAATCACCCACCAAGGCTTGATGCGTACATGGCCGTAAAGAAAGCTGGTTACCCTTCTCTGTTTTGCGTGCTCCAGCGCTCTGCCACCGACACGGATTCACGCGACAAAAAGCAGCGAAGACTAAGAAGACACATGACGACCTTGAAATTACCCGCGATGAGTTTGCCGCAGACTTCCACAAGGCTTTCAGTGGATTTAGCCCGGACGCGGTTGTCAACGTTGATGAACAGGCCTGACGTATGACTACAGTATGCCGCCCCATGCCATTTGGTCTGTTCGTGGTGGTACGGCCAAGATCTGCTTTGGCGAGAAGATCTCGTACAGTATGACAGCAGTGTTTGCAGTGCGCCAGTGGCGAGAAGCTTCCCATTCAGTTCATCATGCGTGGCAAGAAGGGTGGCGCCATTGAGAAGTCTGAATTTGACGGTTTTCCCATTGCCCATCGGTATGCAGTACAAGACATGGCCTGGATGGACTCACATGTTTGGGCGATATACTTGCGTCAGCTGCTCAAGCCGCAAATACGGGAACCGTCCGTGCTGTTGTTAGACAACTTTGAGCCCCATGTGAGCAAAGTAGGATGCAAGATTGCGAGTGAAGAAGCTGGATGCACTGTGGCCGCCATTCCTCCAAATTCTACGAGCTATGTGCAGCCCTGGATGCGGGAGTCATGGCTCCTTTCAAACGCCATATGCGCAATTTGTGGCTGGAGGAAGAGCTAGTTGAGGGTAGTGATGGTGAGGAGGAAGCAGATCTCACGACTATCCCGGCGCAAAAGAAGCGTATAACTATGATCCATCGTGCCATTAAGGCATGTGCACTCATTACACCGAAGAAAATTCGTCGTAGTTTTGCCAAAGCAATTCCACAACAATAGTTTTTCTTGAGTTACGAATTGCAAGAATAAGAAAAAATTCGACACGCACGGGACTCCAACCCGGGGCTCACTCAAGACACTCAACGTGTTGTCCACTGCGCTATTGCGTCAAACGCTTAGCTTAAACTTTGTCCATCAATCCGTAATTTATAATACTGGATGTGCGAAATTCAGCAAAAATGACTTGCACTTGTCTGATTGGCCACAAACTCCAACATATTTTGAAGTACTTCGTTCAATGATCTTTCGTCACTGTCATATATTCGAAGTACAGGGTGTCCCCTAAAATCTGTCGTTGACTGTAGTGGTACCAAGTGACAACACCATTGCCCGTTCAATGTGGTCAAACCAGCAATCAATGTGGTTTCGAAGTATTACCTTCTTCGAACGTCGAAGTATATCTGGATTCTATTTCATGCAAAGTGGTTTAATCTACAATCAATGTGACCACCTGTAAATTGTAATTCAATCAAAACATGTATTGATAAAGGTTTGCTTTTGGCGGGCGCGCCAAACTCACGCGACACAAACTCGTACGCACTTTCGTTCGCCTTCAACGTGGATAATTATTCTCGCCATCAGGTCCATGCACGACGCCGTCACATACTGCAGTGATGCAGTCTGAAGAGAAATCGTTCTTGCCGACGTCGCTGTCGTCCCCATCCACATCAGTGTCCGGCGTGAGCTCGATTGTGGTGGTTCATTCATATCCGTTGTACGTGGAGAGCGATTCCCGGACACGGTTTCCTGTCGAAACCACGGCCCACTACGACCCCAGGACGCAAGAGTTTATTTTGAACTCGCCAACACTCACCAGTTGCAAGTGGTGGCCCGGCGGGCTCGGCAAGACCGCCAACCACTGCATGCTCCATGCGCGGCTGTTCCTGGACGGCAAAGACCGCGGCATCCAGGCG
>NW_008580221.1:9352-9955 GCF_000520115.1 Aphanomyces invadans | reverse complement strand
GTACAGTACACCAGCACCACATCCTTCCGGCCATTCTTACTCGGCTCAAATTGCTTTTAAGAACATGTCTAAGTCAGCCATCCGAGGATGCAAGAACGAGGCTGAAGAATAAGTGCAGCACACGCATCTCCAGGCCGCTGAAAGCAATGTTGAAACTTGCGACTGACTCATCAGGCTACGACAGTGAAAGTTCTGCATTGTTTCAACTACCTTTTTATCTTAATATAATACTTGGTAATGCATATTCAATTTTGATTCAGGTGATATCAAAGGTGAGAGGACCATATGCTTATTGATCTGTTGATTGGAACTCTATTAAGTAATAGAATTACTGTATCCGTCGGCTTTTATTTATTTATCGATCATGCCGACCACTGTTAGCCTTCAGCACGCTGTAGCAACCTCAATATGATTGCACATCGGCGAGTACGGTCCAAGGTGTAGCAAGACGCAGTCATCGTGCCCAGGCATGCGGGTCTCAGGTTGGCTGTGGGCGGGTGCGTTGTCAAAAACAATGACCACAACCTTGCCGCTGAATTCGGCTTGGAACGATGGCAGCGACTAGACGGCAAGGTAGATGGCTTCTGCAAATTCTGCGTTCTC
>NW_008580221.1:0-794 GCF_000520115.1 Aphanomyces invadans | reverse complement strand
CGGGGCCTTGAGTAGGTCGTCTAATGTCGTTCGATAAAAACGTATTGACAAAGTATTCTACATAGTGCATATTCTCCAGTCGACTGGCTGCGTAGACAGACACATAACAGTGCAAAGACATCATACTGTAGACATCAAGACGGCGGTCAAGCAAGACAATGATTCAACAGCGGCACGTTCCAAGAGTCCATTCGCACCTCCGTCAACGTAGCGTGTACACAAGCGGTAAGCATTTCCGAACGTCTTGAGGCGAGAAAGTTCTTGATCTTACAGTGGTCGACATCATCGAGGAACCAAAAGGCCATAATTTGATCAATTCAACATAAAATCATCTTAAATTTCGTATATGGATAGTATTATCCATAACACACAAGGATCTATCAATAGAATACAATAAGACCAAGTTGGCTTCGAGATACGCTCGAACAAAGGTAAGAATGTTAATCATTTTCAACTGTGGATCTTCAAGTCCTTCTATAAACAATACTATTCGGCAACCGAACGATATTAATTGTCGGAGGTTTACGTGAAGCATCCGACGAAAGCAAAACCCTTTTGACAGTTGATGAAGGGTCATTTTGCTGCCCCTGCACAATGCACACGTCCGAATTTGAACAAGACATTGCTGTATATTCAGGCCAACATTTAAATCGAGGTAGTTGCAATGGCGTCTCTACAAGACCACTTGGTTGAAATCACACCACCACAAACTCAGATCTTCAGCTTAGCGACCTTGTGTGGGCGATAGTAAAGGCAAAATGGGCCGTCAGTACAGTACACCAGCACCACATCCT
>NW_008580220.1:207835-208994 GCF_000520115.1 Aphanomyces invadans | reverse complement strand
CTTTGGACGGGGGGAGGCCATCCCACCTGGCGTGGCCTGTAGCGAAGAAGACTCTTACTACATGGACCCAGAAGGGAGGATCTGGGTGCCAGACGGTGCTGTCGACCTGCAGCAACGCCTCTGCGTTACCGCTCATCAAGGCGCGGCAGGCCACCGTCGAATTGCCGCGACGACGAAGTCAGTGTCCGACGTGTTTATTTGGACCACGCTGGCCCAAGACGTGGACACTTTTGTCCGAGCGTCGAATTGCCGCGACGACGAAGTCAGTGTCCGACGTGTTTTTTTGGACCACGCTGGCCCAAGACGTGGACACTTTTGTCCGAGCGTGCTTGCAATGTCTCCAAGTGGATGGAGATTTGGTGCCGCGACCATTGGGCTCGGCCCTTCACGCAGAGAAGCCCAATGAGTTGATTCACTTCGACTGGTTGTCGATGCCGGAATCGTCCAGTGGACTGAAATATGTCCTGGTTATCAAGGACGACTTGAGGGGGTTCGTCCACTTGTGCCCTGCTGAAGCCGCTGACGCGACAAGTACAGCGGCTGCGTTGATGTCCTGGTTCACGCTCTACGACTGGACACGAGGGTCTCTGACGGCGGGGCCACTTCAAGAACGAAGTAGTCGAATAGTGCGCAAGATGGTGGGCGCACACCACCACATCCAATGGGACGGTCGAGGTGGTCAACCGTCTAGTCCTGCGGAGGCTCAAGGCTTTGCTGAGCGAGATGAAGTTGCGAACGAGTGGAATCTAGTCCTGCCTCTGGTGCAGGGCGCGTTCAACCACCAGCCCTCGGACAGGCTCGGTGGAGTTGCCCCCGTCACGGCTTTTATGGGGCTCAAGGCGAAGGCGCCACTGGCCACGTTAGTACACCCGGCCACCAAGGAAGTTATCTGCACGGACAATCTGGACGATGCCCGTGTCAAGCACATGGCGCAGTTCAAGATTGCCTTGGATCAGCTGCACCGTGAAGTGTTTACCCGTAGCGACAAGCTGCGACAACAAGCGAGAGGACGGGGGCGACAAGAAAACGCGGGTCAAATTTGACAGCATTTCGCGCACTCCGTGTGGGTTGGTGAAGCCGGACACACAGCGAGGGCAAATGTTTGGAAGGAGACAGAGGGAATGTCGTCTCGGTCGTACATGCCAGAAATTGATGGAGA
>NW_008580220.1:200012-201840 GCF_000520115.1 Aphanomyces invadans | reverse complement strand
GTATCAAACCATTTATTCGATGGCGGTCAGGAAGGCCACAGAGCAGTATGGCTGGCAGCTCAGGACATAAGGAGCGCGAAAGACTGTAGTGATATGAGCATTGTTCAACGAAACGTACAATCCCGATCTGCAGGATGCAATGCAAGGAGGAGGAGAGGAGTACTTTATTGTGTGAGGGGTGGGGTTCGGAGGAGGCGAGAGGAAAAGGAATGCGCCATCCGGGAATCGAACCCGGGGCATCTCGATGGCAACGAGATATTTTACCACTAAACCAATGGCGCTTCTTGAAGTTCTCAAGTTAAATACACCAACGAGACAGCGATTAACACTTTTTATTCTCGGCTCCACCTATCGTTCATCCACAATTTGCGCATTGCACCAGGGCGACAGAACTCCTACCACTTCATAGCCACCCCATCCACGCACACTGGCACCGCGCTCGACCAACCGAGTCGAGGAAGACATGGCCCCAAACAGATCTGCTGTGTTCATGCACGACCGTTAGCTAAGTGCTCCCAGAAGGTGCACTTCCTGCAGCATTGGGCTCGAACGCAGGGTCATAGCAGGGTTGTGAATGCATACTCCCCCTTGAGAAGTTTCATTGGCCATTGAAAAAATTCACGACTTCGTGTGGACAAAACAGACTCCGAAACACGCCCATACTTTGGAGGAGAGGGTCGTGGAGAACACGACAAAGTGCCCACACCAGATGCGACACCAGCGTAATCATTATATACAACCGTTTGAACAATACAAGTAGTGCGTCATCACTAGCTTGAGCTTGCCCGAACGGCGGCCCCTTGCCCTCTTCAACACCTGCAAAGTGCGTAGCATGTACAGTGGATTTCATTGCAGCTAGACTGGCCCCTAGGATATCTGATGACGTCGGGAAAATGTGCTAGGATGTGCATGTACAAGAGTCTTCATGATAAGTATGTAATTAGAAGAGTGAGTTAATTCTACTCGTGAGTCCGATTTCTGATTACTGTCCGCCTCGAAATCCTGCGAAACCCCCATCGAAGTCCTAATATCCTACACAACCCAAGGAGAATAAATGAGCTCGCTCGTATTCCAGGGGCACTTTATCGCGGTTCCTATATATTTGCAGTGTTGATACTTCATTTCTTCGCGCGTCATCACTCTCAAACCACGAATGAACAAGTAACTATTCCAATGCTGACATGTCACAGGCTTGAATGCACATACGTTGAAAGTACTCAACGTACTCGTGCTGATCTTTGCTGATATTCTGTGTCAGCGAGTATAAGCTATTGCGCAGGCGTTACTGTTGGCCTTCAGGCTCGAAATCGACGTTGCATTGGAACAGTTTTTCAAGCGTGATGATTGCCTCTCCGTTCGCTTGGAAATCTTGTGCATGCAACAGCCTGCCTCGCAACGATTATGGCAAGGCAACGTTGTTCCATTTCTGGCGATTCGTGGGGTTCGATGTTCTTGACTTTGAAGAAGTTGATGAGTGTCATAGCTGATGCTTCCAGATAATCGCCCGTGATCCTTTGTCATGATGAGGCCTTCAACCTCATCTCAGTCAGACGATAAGTGTCTTTGATCTCAAGCTGCATGAATTCGTCTTGAGACTGGATGTACAGTGAACCCCGGAAAAAGCCGACACCCCTAAAAAACCGACCACCTCTGTAAGATGATCTGTTTTAATATTGTGTGAGGGGTGTGGCGAGAGCAAAAGGAATGCGCCATCCGGGAATCGAACCCGGGGCATCTCGATGGCAACGAGATATTTTACCACTAAACCAATGGCGCTTCTTGAAGTTCTCAAGTTAAATACACCAACGAGACAGCGATTAACACTTTT
>NW_008580220.1:188102-195832 GCF_000520115.1 Aphanomyces invadans | reverse complement strand
CAATTTTTGCTCCTTTTGGAACTGTTGAAATTGATAGGAGGCCAACTCATCGAGTTCAGCACGTCTTGAGGAGTGTCAACCTATACCTTGTTAACAGTGGTCGACATGATCGATGAGCCGACGGATAATTCTATGCCACAAAGCATATGGTCCTCTCAACATTGATGGCACCTAAATTAATCCAATATGCATTACCAGGTATATAAAATAGAAAGATCCATTAACTAGTCGTCGTCTGCAGTACTTTCACTGTCGTAGTCTGATGAGTCGCAAGTTTCAGCATTGCTTTCAACGGCCTGTAGATGCGTGTGAAGTTGATGCACTTTTTCTTCAGCCGCGTTCATGCAGCCTCGGATGGCTGACTCAGACAAGTTGTTGAAAGCACGTATGAGTCGAGTAAGAACAGACCGAAAGGTTGTTGTGGTGGTGTACTGACGGCCTACTTCGCCTTTTACTATTGCCCACAAATAAGTTCGATAGGTTGAAGATACGAGTGATGAGGTGATGTGTGCAACCACGTGGCCTTTTTGAGACGCCATTGCAGCCACCTCGATCTCAATGTTTGCCTCAATATACAGTGCCAACTTGGACCACCAAACACCCTTCAAATCGCCCGGCTGAAATAGTATATAGTACTGTAGACAAGCTACTTGCATGTCAGCTTTTCCCCATTTTGACTTTGGAGTACCAACTGGAAGACCCTTGTGATACTTTGCGTTGTCCAAAATGATGGTAGCATTTTCAATTCCATTTTCGTCCAATGCCAGCAAAAATTTGGAAAATCACCTCACAAAATTGGAGTGATTGAACATCCCATGGTAGTCTTTGATCTCCTTCTTGGCGTTTCGCCCACCATGAAATATGTCCAAACGCAACAACTTTGACCCCACACCATTAATGTCAGCAATGGCAGCGATGAAACATTAACGTCTGCATTTATTGGACGCTTTGACTTGCATGTCCTGTTCGTCGTTGGGGTCGTAAATACTGTCAGTGTGCAGACTGTAAGGGTGATGAATGTGGGATTCTTCCAAGTAGTCCAAGCAACCTCTGCTCTTTGCACCCAATTTGGCCACCATGGGCTGAACATACATATCACGTGCCAGTGCAATCGCCGGTGACAACTTGTAACAAACCACACCCTTTTTGCCACGACTGTACCCATGAGCAAGGAGAAACCTCTTAACAGAACGGAGGCAAGCGCACTGTAGTCAGCTGGCGAATCCAAATCAAAATCGACGAAGCCACGACCATACAGTAGACCCAAACGTCCTTTGCAACAGTGCGGATGCGTGTTTCGCGGCGCTGCCGTACAAATTGCTGCACGAGACCATGGACGTACTGGTTGCAAGAAACACGGGTTGAGTGGACAGTAGCGTTGCCGGGAAGTGGAGCAACACACAACAGACATTTCGAGCATGTATTCACGCCAGACTTCTTTTACGGTTCATTCGCTGCGACCGAGCATTCGACCGACCTGGACGTCAGCATATGTGGCCCCAGTGTGACGGAGAAAGGCATAAGGACGCAAAATGTCGAGCCTTTCCTCCTTTGTAAGGGCACGTGGGCGCGCAGACTTGGACATGTTCATTGCGTAGGTTGCAAAATGGCCTTTCATCAACTGCTAAGGGATTTGCTAGCACCAGCTGTTTCACTAAACCTTCGACTATCTATATCGATCCGTTACGGGAAAAATATTATTTATGGGAGGACTTTAACTTCCACAGTTCAAAATGGCTATCATTCCTACCTTTGTTCGAGTATATAGCAAAGCCTATATACTTGGTTTTAGACTAATCTATTGATAGACCCCTATGTTTCATGGATAATACTATCCACATAAGAAACTTGGCATGATTTTGTGTTGATTTGATCAAATTATGGCCATTTGGTTCCACGATACTGTCGAGAAACGCCAAAGCGATGATGCAGTAATTGACCGTGTGAGCAAGAACGCATCATCAGGATAAACAATGTTGTAGCTAGCCGAATAATTATTGCCTTGTCAGCCGCGTCTCGTCGAATGTGTTCATGTGATCATTTTGTGAGCATTCATGGATGGTGGTGTGGAGGAGCTACAAACTCATGAATGGCAATGATCCTCGTCGGACAACGCACGAAGGCGCGATGCACATGGAGCAGTACATTGCGATCCCGGATCTGTGCATCGGTACAAACGATGTACAATCGCACGTTTCGCTGCGCGCCGGAGCAGCCTCCTGCAATTATCTACTTTTGCAACACGTGTCCAGCACCAAAGTGCAGATTCTCTGCAGGAAGCTCCTGTTGCACAGCAGCAGGATATCCGCTCCCGATTGCTGCAAGTGTGAGCCATTGTTAAGTTGTTCAAACTGGAGCGTACGGCGCCGCGTCGTGTCCCGAAATGCGACAAGCTCGGCAATCCGTGAGCTGCAATCAACAAAAGTAGCACTCTGCGCCTGCGATCGAAGGTGCTCTGGTTCCTTGGAACATCCAAGCCACAAGCGACAAAATGAAAAATTGATGACCAATACATACACCCAAGGTAAATCAAGTATTGGTTTTACAACCATCGAAATATTGCAACGAGTGTGTAATGCGACCCCCGAGATCAGGTTTCAGCAACATGGACACAACATACTCAACAGTCAAGAGCAGTACTCTGTTTCCGTCGTTCAGGTACTCTGATGTGATGGCTTCTTCCTCCTGCTCTGCTAACACATCACTTCCCAAAGTGCGTTGCGTGGTTGCTTTGTCTCGTTAAAGACAGAGCTTGTTCCACTCGGAATAAGATTTGTATGGCAACATGCTGCTAATGGGTGACGCTGATGAAGCCCAGTACCTTGAAATGAAGACTGAAGGACAGCAATATTCATCTTATGTGCTTCTATCACGTCATCTCAAACTTACGTGCCGTGGATTGTTCATGCTACTTGCACGTGGTTAGTGCAAGGATAAGTGCACCGAGGGTACCGCTTAAGAGACCTTCCTTCGACATTCACAATGCGTCACACTTGCTCTGTCCATGTCAATCAGTAGGACGAATACATGCAGCTCCAAGCTCCAGTGTCGTTGGACATTGACATGGAACGTCATGCGCCTCGAGGTACATGACCAACCCATGTAAGTCTGGAAGGTGCACTGCTGGCATCTTATATGGGTGATCAAGCTATACCAGCGACCTTCGAAGTCTATCTAGACGCTGATTGGGCTCCACACGTGGACGACATTATCTTGGTTCGTTGGTCCCGGGAAGGAGAATCAGTGATTACTGTTTTACACAAGAGATAATTTAGTGCTTATCCATAATATCGATGAAGTCAGAACGATTGGTGTTGGTCTCTCCAACATCGTTAGGTCTGATTTTCATCGCAGGAGATTCGTCGATAATACTACGGATCTCTGGATCAATTTTCACCATCTAGTTGTCGTCACGAACCAACGCTTTCACACGGTGAATCATACACGAAATATTGGTGAAAATTTTTTTCCATTGCACACATAAGCCGAAACTGTATCGTACTCTTTACCTCTCGTGATGGCATATGAAACGCATGTGCATTTATGAGTTCATGATAACTGAACACATGACGTTATCGATAATGATAGATTCGAGAACCGTACTTACTGTCACTCGATCTTCATCAACCAGTCGACCGGCTTGTAGACATATCGTAAAGAATACTCTACAGAGTCCTACTCGCATTTTGCTCCTACGGCGTACTTGTGCGGCATAGAACTGTTCTAATTCTCTCTGACGTCTCTGTGCTTCAGATTTAGTCACGTCCAATGTTGTACTTAACAATGGAACTGGTGCACAGCAAGTCAAAGCTGGCAATGCATACAAGGACTATTCATCTCTCTCGCGAGCCAATGCTATGGAACATCTTGTGCCGGTTTTCAATGACTACCAAGTGCATCGTGTTGTTTTATGATCTGGGATTATAACCATGTGCAGTTCACGAAAGATTGCTCTGTCACAGGGTAACTGTACTCATCAGTTTCCAAGTGTACTCCTCATGATCTGTCTGCATCAGCATTGGTGATCAGGCCTGAAATTTATTGACCATTTATCCAATATACTTCTCTGAATACGTCGGACATAAACAGTGATTACCGTCCAATAACTCGTGTGGTGTCTGTGAAGCACTGTTGCAATCACATAGCAGTGATACAGTAGCCGTCTACACATCATCTATATTGGTACGACACACAGATCGGACGTACGTGACAGCTCAGACATCGTATGATCCAATCCAACAGACATCATAGACTGCACATCCATCTCCCCAGGTCGTGATATCCTCGGAGTATGCATTTGCTCATGAATGACCTGGTAGAAAATTGTTCAGGTAATGCTATTAATCACGGACTAGATGAACTAGCTGCCAGTAATGGCATATACCGTAAGCACTTATCACCGCCGTTCCATCATTTTTGTGATACCGTGTCCTGATCCATCCATTGCTATACATGTACTTTCATGCAGTTGGTATCATTCGGACACTGCATGTAATATGAATGTGCAGTCGTATTCAACCGTGGGGTTGAAGTTCAGGTCATTCACTACGTTCATCGCTGTCGATGAGTCATGCACATGCCGTGGAGTGAAATGGTTGTGTACTGACGTTGCTGATATTGTGATATGAGCCTTGACAAGTTGACGTTCACATTAGCCGAGGCATACTCTCATCACCCAAAATTTGAGATCCCACAAACTCCTGCCCATGCCTGCTGTAATGTATTATGGCACTATGGTCGTCGAAAACTGATGGCTGCAACGAATCTCACCTTAATTCTGCTTTTAACTTCGTACAGCACTGTGCCTGGATCTATTGGTCTCCACCAGGCATATTTGGGGGATCCTGCCGCAGATAATAGCTATGACTACCACCGGATGTGGACTGCGAAAATAACGATTGCCAAAATTGCCGCAAAACGGACATTTTAGCTATGGTGATGGCGAACCGGGTAGAGATACTCTTAGGTTCTTTATCTGCATAACAACAAAAATTTAGAGCTTACGATCTGCAAGAATATATTCAAGTGTTCGGTTTTATGTCCAAGAGATCTAGCTATAAATGGTCGATGAACATCAATGAATCAACCCATTTGCTTTCATACACGTATGAGTTCTCCAGCCATGCAACTACATGTCGTATTAGACATGCGCACGTGAAAATGGCATTGGTATTCTATGACTCATGAGCGCATGCAGTAATGGAGTATGTGGACCTCTCACTTTGCGCCATTCACCGATGGCAAGTGGCACACATCGTTTAGATATTGACAGATGCGTACCACAGTAGGATCCATGAAGTTCTCGGTGAGTACTGTAGGTCGTACGTATCAGACTGTGATATTCTAATGCACAAGTCAATCTGATACAGTGATCGAAATAATGATATGCCACCCACAATTTTCAGCTGTCTCTACGTTTCAATTGGTTTAAACGAGCCCAAAATACAACCAATTAGAGTCGAACATGATTGGCATCCAGTGCCATCCGCGATTCGACGATCCGAGGTCAAGGTGCCGAAAAATTGGCGGGAGAATAGAAACCAGGTTCGGCCATACTTCTTTTTTTGCAGTGCAGTCGAACTCAAGTGTGAGCTAAATGACTTCACACATGTCCACAATCGTCTGATGCATGCAAACCAACCTCGTAGACAGCTTAGCCATGCCGAGGGGAGAACCTCTCACCGATGACGAGAAGCTGGAAGCTCTGGTCCTGCGCCGCGAGGATCGGTGCACCAGCTACATCGCCAAAGAGCTCGGACACTCCCGCGGTAGTATACGAGCGTTTTTGAGCAATCCATCGGCACACGGCGTCGCACGTTCGCCCGGACGACCGTCCAAGGTTAGCCCTGCCTTTCACCGCCGAATGATTCGAGCCGCCCGCACTGGCAAGTACACAGCGGCTGAGCTCGTGGAGAAGCATTCTCTACCCGTCGGACAACTCCGTGTCTGTCAACTTCTCAACAAGAGCGGCAAGTTCAAGTTCAAAAAGCGTCTTTCCGCACCAATGATGACGCGAGCGCACCAAAAAGCACGCGTCGAATGGGCAAACGAGGCACGCGACCGGGGTGCCAAATTTGACGACATCATCTGGTCAGATGAAAAGTAGTGGAACCTGGACGGGCCGGACGGGTTCAGCTTCTACTGGGCCGACCTCAACGGGCGTCGCGAGCACTTTTCCAAGCGTCAAAATGGCGGCGGGGGTGCGATGGTGTGGGGAGGATTTAGCAGTCGCGGCAAGACGGAGTTGGCCATCTTGACTGGTAAGCAAAACAAGGAGCCGTACATCAATACGATTTCGTACTTTATGTTGCCCTTTGCGCACTGGAAGCACAAGGATGAGTACCAAATCCAACAAAACAAATCAATCCATATGGCAGGTGCTGGTTTGGAGTGGTTCAAGGAGCCTGAAGTAAAGGAGGACATGATCAAGTGGCCTGCGAAGTCACCCGACTTGAATCCAATTGAAAACCTCTGGGGAATCATGTCCCGGAAGGTCTACGACAACGGGCGCCGTCAATTTTCGACCAAGGCTGACCTCATTGCCTGTTTACGCCAAGTTTGCGACGAGATCGACATCTCTTTGCTCAAGAAACTTGCGGCAGGGATGCCGAAGCGATGCGACTTAGTTGTGGCGAGCACCGAACGACAGGAAAAGCAGCAACAACAACTACACTAATGAATTCTTTGTTCTCAGCTTGGTGTCGCCGACCTGGTGAGTGAATCGCTGACGACTCTCCCTGTCTTTCAAGCGAAAAGCAAAGTAAACTTGTGCACTGACTGCACTCCTACGTCGCATCCGTACGATATACATACAGCGCGACATACAGCCACGAATCTTCGAATATTGCAAGAATTCCGTCTGCCAGTGGACCACGATCTCGCGGGAATAGCCAGAGTACATTATGGCAATCCTGTTTTCGTCTTACACTGTTAAGATATAACGAGCACCTTCCTAGTGCTCTGAGTAAGAGTCACTTGCCAGATTACCCTTACCGAGGGTAAAGAGATCACACTCAACTCAATTCAAGCTGTTCTCTGGCACCAGCGCATCGCATTGTGCCAACTGCAATAACCTACGATTACCTTCATACCCTGTGGAGTTATCCCGACGCCTCGGTTACTACAGCACATTGCAATCCATCCTGGCGTTGCGAACTAACCTACGTTCGGGTTGAAAATACCAAATCTCCTCTAAATCGCTATCAACCCGACTTACTGCATCACCCTGATTTCGATGAACGTGTTTTGACGAGACGCGTGGAAATGGTGGGACGGCATTCGCCCTCTCGAGCGTTGGCCCTGCTACACCCACACTGGAATCGTCAAGGCAGTGCAACGAGATGGGTGTTACTAGCATGATGCGAGCAGTGCCATTGAGAAGCCTGCGATGTGGTGTTTTGGTGTTGGCACCATACAATGTGGATGTTTCTGGAAATCATCGAAATGTTGAACTGAAAGATTCAAGTTTGTCGGATGCATAATGCAACATGCCAAGTGAGGTAGCAATACATATGGGCTGGAGGGATCAGTGTGCGTGGGTGGAGTGGCTCTGAAGTGGCTTTAGTTCTGTCGGTCTGGTACAATGCGCAATATGCCAGGTGGAGGCGAGAAAATGGTCGGGTTGGTTAGTATATTTGTTGAGGTAATTTCAAGAAGCGCCATTGGTTTAGTGGTAAAATATCTCGTTGCCATCGAGATGCCCCGGGTTCGATTCCCGGATGGCGCATTCC